>NW_024582904.1:161278-167349 GCF_018398535.1 Haplochromis burtoni
CCAACCGCCCCTGGCCCCTCCTTTTCGCGCCCTATAAAGCCGCAACAGCTGATCCCGTGCACTACAGAGAGCCGCAGCTCCGCACGCGCGAGGAGTGGGGAGAAGAGAGAGAGAGAGAAAGAGAGAGAGAGAGAGAGAGGAGGAAAGAGAGAGGGGAGAGAGTGAAACGAGTTAGCGACCGGAGAAGAGCTGTTCTGGTCTTCCAGCCGCAGCTTTTAAAAACATATCTGAGCAATTTTATTTTTATTTTATTTTTTATGTATTTATTTTAAATGAACTGTGATGACGTTTTGGCTGAGTTTGTGATATTCGAGCTGGGGTTTGAAGTCCTGCGAAGGTCTCGAGAGGTTTCTTGGACTAAACTGTCCCGACCTTTAACCAAGCGCTGCAACTCTGCTGCCATACTCCTTCCCGCTTCTTTGAGCGGCACCCAAATGTTTGTTTATTTGTTTGGGGTGGTTTTTTGGTCAAAAATCGTCAAGTCGTTGACTCACCTGTGTTTGGATTGCTACTTTTGAGCAGAAAGACCCCTTTAAAACTGCTCGTTTCGCCTTTCTGTTCCTCTCCTTTCCCTCTGGAGCTGAAGGGGCAACAGCGGTTTGGCTGTGGCACGCGGTGTAAAACAAAAAAAACAAAAAAAAAGAGGGGGGAAGAGTCTCGCGACGGGAGGAGCTGTCCGGTGCTGAAAGCACGAGCCTGGACGTTAGGAAGTGTTTGTTGGGAGCTGTCCGCGTGCTGAAGACCAGCAGTTTGTTAGAACGAGACCATAATCTTTCTTTTAGAAGCAACGGATTTAAGCACGGCACGACGGACGTTTTTAACGGAGCAGCCATACAGAAACTGACTTATATTCTTTTATTTTTCAGCCTTTAGGACTCCACAGGTCTTCCAGTGGCAAGTTAACGGGATGAAAACAGATCGCTTTCTCCACGAGATCCGGCTATTACTTGCAGACATAGCCTGTATTTGACAAACTACCGCAAAATAAATAATAATAATACATTAATATTATGTGTGGTAAACATGCAGAAGCACACGAGGAGAGCTCGGTTTCTTTGATCTTTAAAAGCCATGTCTCCACTTTTCCAAGGTGTTTGACGGAAGGCAGCAAGCGTAGCTTTAGTGGCTGAATTAAAATAAATAAATAAAATTACACGGTTAAAATAAAAATCAGCTGATAGGTTGTGAGTTTAGACTGAAGTGGGATAGAAAAGCTTGTGTTTGTCGTGCAAGTGTAGGAGCCATCATGCCTCGGTCTTTCTTAGTGAAGAAAGTCAAGCTGGACGACTATTCGGCTGCCGATCTGGAGAGCTCGTATGGTCACAGCCGAAGAGAAGAGCTCAGTCTGCGATTCCATCATCATGACAAAGGTTAGTCACACACCTACACACACAAACACACCCGAGCACACACACACGCGCGCGGAGACAGGCGCCCATTTAAAGCCTGCCATGCATCCCTCTGAGAATGTTTTCACCCTCAGATTTAAAGCATTAGTCATGACTGTTTCAGAAGGAAGAGGAGAAGGGAATTACAGGGTCAAACTTCGGTCATAGCCCCCCCCCCCAAAAAAAATATACCATTTCCAACACTATAATTATACTCGGTGAAATGCTCTGGTTCCATGAAATAGTCTTATGTAGAGAAGCAAATGAGAGGAAACCTACACTCTCAGTCTGATAAGAACCTCTTGAGACTTGGGGCAATAAAAGAGACGGTTTAATAATAATACAAAATAGGTAATATAAGGTAATATATGTGCGATGCACATTGGATCTGACTTCAGTCAGGTCGGAGGTTAAGAGCTTTCTATATAGGCACTTCATGAGGCTGAATTGCTCTGTATTATTTATGGTTTTTAATGCTCAAGGAAAGGAAGTCACATCTGGAATAAAAGATAATTTAAAGAAAACAGGAGAGAATGCTTAATGGAATTTCAGGTTTGCTTTGCACTCCCTCTACAACCTGTTATAGTTTTTAAATGTACCTGTAGGATTTCGCATCTCCCCCTGCCTTTACTCTTACACAAAGCATTAAAACACACACACATCCAGCTCTGAACAGTTGCTGACATTAACATGTTAGTGCAGAAAAATACATTTTTCCCGAAGGAGCACACAAAGACTGTGGCGGAAGCAACAGGGAGCCAGTGAGCGCAGGATCATTGCAGAAAACCATGCTAAATGATTATGTTAATGCATTATGTCAGCAGCACACATACATTGGGATACACCGTTGTTCTGTTGCCAATTATATTATTCAAATCAGCCTTCTCTCCAGCACCTGTGAGTCACCTTCAAAGATTTCTGCAATCATGCCCAGCTACACTGGCTGCCAATGGTTCCCACGCACTGTATAATCTGGGGTACACGGGGAAAATACGATACAAATTCAATGAAAAGGGCAGTATTTGGGTCAAATATTCAGTGGAAAAGTGTGGAAATCTTTTACAAAAGGAATACTTACCTAGCATTTCTACTCAGAAGTCATGCATTTGCTTTGGTCTGATAATCTCGGAAGCAAAACCACAGAAAACATGCCATATGCACTTTAACAGAGATGGGAGCTTTTATCTATGTCAATATGCCCTTGACATTAAAGATACGATACTGGATAAAATTACTATATGCTATGTAAATGGGTCACAAATCCCCAGAGTAAAATTGCTATGTGTTTTTTTGCTTCATTTATCCCCCTTTGGCTCCCTTTAGCTTATTGTTTTGATTTATGTTTTGAGAGTCATTGTTCAGCATCCAGTAATGTAAAGCAAATAAAGTGGCAGATTTTGCTAGAAAAACACATAACACCCTTATAGGTCAATAATTTGCCTGGGTTGTGTGTCTGCTTGATTCTGCCCTCTAGTGGCCAAAAAAGAATGACTGCAGCTTTAAAGAGCTAAAAAAAAAAATTCACCGTCACTGCACGGGGACAAGCGTGTAATGGAGTTAGTGCAGCCTGCTGGTTTTCGCATTGTGCCAAGGTCAAATGTAAGATGAAGAGATCCCAAGCGTTCTGATGATCTGAAACCAGAAACATGCAGAAGAGGCAGCAGCAGTAGCATTGTGGCAAGCATGTACAGACTAGGGAAGCTATCCCTTGTTATAAATATAACAACAGTTTGACTGAAGCAAATGCAGCTTGTTGCACACACACACACACACACACACACACACACACACACACACACACACATGCACTCTACTGTTTCTGTCAACTCGGCACATTTCCCAGGCAGCTTGCACAGCTGAGTGCACAGCATTACCCACACACATACACGCACACACACAGACAGGAAGCAGTCAGTGACCTACAAGTGTCCAAAGCACACAAGTGTGCGTCAGTTACTGCTGGTTTGGATCAAAAATTAAATTGTAGCTTGCAGCCTTTCTCTCTCTCTATTTCTTTTTCTTTCCATTCCTAATTCTCGGTATTTCAAAGACACATGAAAGTGGGATGGCTCTAGTTTGGCAGAGTATTTAATCTTTAATAAGCATTTAGAACAGCTATCAGCTCTAATGCTGCTAAAGTACTTTGAAATGAATACGGAGTTGACACAGCGAGACAGATACTCAGACAGAGAGAGACAAAAAAACAAATAGAGACAGTACACTGATGCCGAGATGCGCAGCAACAGCAACAGTCACAGTCAGAGCGCTTTAAATGAAAAGGGATGAAAGGGAATGGTCATGTTTAATTGGCAGGGATCGTGCAAAAAGGTTCTGTGTGAGAAAAAAGTATCCTAGAACCAGACAGCGAGCTTTGTTTTTGTTTCTGCCTGTCAGTCACATATGCATGGCTCAGTCTGGCTGTTAGTACAGGTGAAGGAGAGGTGATATGGTACTCACAGAATAGTCAAAGATAATGTAGATAATGGATAGGGTTATTTTGCTCACTTGAAAAGACTTCTTTTTCAGTCTGTCTTCCTCCCAAACTTTCTTTCCTTGGATGCAGGACCAAAGATTTCTGCTAATTAGTCATAGATCATATAGTTCCCTACATCACCAGCAGGACAATTTACCCTCTGTGGTGGCCAAGAAATAATTAGTTATACGATGCATTGAGATAACAGTCACTGAACACCATCTTTTTGTCCCCAGAAAGATGAACCCTTTTCATCATAGACTCTAAATTGGCTTTCCATGTCTTGCTTATCCAGCAGGTCACGACCATGGATTAGTATGCTGTTTCAGAAAATCTGACGGTATCATCATTTTTCGCTAAATCCTAGACAGCATTTTGTGCAGTAAGAGTTTGGAATTTTGTGCCATCTTTGCTAACGCAACGTTGATCAGAGCAGCGGTTCTCAAACTTCTTCTGCCACTGCCCCTATCAGAAGAAGACGTCTGTGTATAAACCCCACAAACCGTTCTCAAAGCAATCATTAACCACTGAAAGTGTAAATTTTAGTGGAATAAAGGTCAGCAGGATAGCATCAACAAAACTTAGCAGGCAGTCCCGGCAGATCAGGTGATCTCAGTGCCAGCACACATTAACTGATGACGAAACTCTGCTCTACTACACATCCAGCTGGTTATCCCACATAGGTTGTTATTTAACCCTCTGAGGTCTAAGGCAAAACTGACCTTCTGGAAAAATATCTAAAGTGTTTCTGATGCGCATCAGTTATATTGATTATTTACTTTGTTCCCTGATTGCCAACACTTGGGAGAACGTCTTCTTCAAGGCCCTTTGCCGATGATACTTTAGACCTCAGTTGTGGCACATCTGCAAGCCACTTTGAAACCCACCGTCTAATTTAATTCTTATCACATCTGTTGTCACTGACACTTGCTCTGTTCTGTATGCTGCTGTCTTGCTGCTGTCTTGCTGCTGCTCTCCCCACCTCCATCTTTCCATATTTGCACATGGAAGTGCGGTGAGGTCCCAGAACAGAGCTGTGCCGCCAAATATAAATTACTACAGATGGAGATATCAATCTTCTTTTGGCTATAGTGGACCTTAATTTACTTTAGTTTCACATATTGCACTTTTCCCCACCTGCAGTGGCTCCATGCCCACCGGTGTGGCATGTGCCACTGGTGAGTCAGGGCAAGGTTAGAGAAGGGAGGGAAGCAGATGTAGGTGGTTTATCTGCAGCAGCTTGCAAGGCTATACCACCTCCAGTGCAGCTGCTGAGTATCCACTATAGTCCAGGACTGTAGCAGGACTGGAAACTGTCAGTTTGAGTGATTACGACTCTCTACAACATCTCCAAGACTCCAGCTGCTCTTAGTCAACATACCTGGTTATAAGGGTCCAAACTGAGCACTTGGTCATGTTTCAAAACTTTACTCATGCTCTATAAAACAAGACACACACACACACACACACACGGGCACACACACAAACACAGTACTTCCTTCCAGAGTGCAATGATTGAATATTTATGATTCATGATTTTCTCTCTCCACTCCACACCTCTTCTCCCCCCCTCTCGCTTTCCCTCTATTTTCTCTCTCTATTACTTGGTCTTAATTAAATTCGAAAATGTTAAATTAGCATGAGCGCTGTGTACAGGACTGCCAAACCACCCAACCACCATCACCACATTTAACGTAGCATTACTTTCTCCCCGCTAGGTTTTTCTTTCTTCCTCCCTCCCTCTCTTCCTCACCTTAATATGACTCCCCTTTCTCTACCCTTCTACCCTCTGTCTGTTGTTCTCATCACATTATCGACCAACATCTGAGCCTTTCTCAGAACTGCATCATGAAATTATATTACCAGCAATAGTATCTCCTCTGCTGTCTGTGTCTTAATGCTCACAGAGTGCTAATTGAAATGGAGAGCTATTGATCGGCATAAATCCACAGGAGTTGCGGCCATGGGTTATTAGCTACCAGTCTCTCCTTGTGTCTGTTACAGTTTAGCCTGTTGAGTGCCAATAATAGAAATAATGAAGCAGCTGGCATCATAACGCGGCATCAAATAATTCACCAGATTTGTCAGGGGTTGTGCACAAATATGCAGGTTGCTTTGGAATTTGTGAGTCTCGGTGAAGTGTACTTCCCGTTTTCCCTCAAGACGGAGACTGTCAGTGTCACTGCGCCCACTGTGTAATGCACTGGACG
>NW_024582904.1:167369-190418 GCF_018398535.1 Haplochromis burtoni
CCCACACACACACACACCCAGCTGCTGTAATAGAGATGCTCTTTGTACAGCAGTTGAGGTTTTGACAGCCCTGAGGTGTGACTGTGTGCAGCTTCAGACCTGTCAGAAAAGGTGCAGCTGATGAGGAGCAAGTGTGCTCACTGAGCCCTCCAATGAAAAATAAAGATTTCCCACTGAGGGGAAAGTGTCTCCTCCTTGCTTGTAAGGACTGAGAAGCATTTTACTGCCACTATGAATACCACAACTGTCTCCTTCTCTTTTCCTTCATTTGCTTTGCATCACCTCCAAAAACCGATGTGAAGGCATTTCTTTCGAATCGACTCGGAAACCTTTTGGTCTTTTATGGATACTGGGCATAATGGGAGTGCAGAACACATGGTGAATGTGGTTCATGTGATCCTTATTGTGGTATGATTGATATTTAGAAACTAGAGATGCCAGGGTGTGATCAGTAATGTAATGTAGTCTGGAGACAAAATGTTAATAATGAATGAACTTTGATGAACGAGTGTGATTGAGGCCTGCCGTTATACAATACAAGTTAAAAAAACATACAATTTTCTTAGTAGTGATAGGTTCTACAGAGCCCTCAGGGTCTTGAGTAGTATCGTAACGAGTGCTATAATAGATACTCGAACCATATCTTGTATTTCTAGCACTCAGGTGCTTTCTTTTTATAACTAATTGCAACAACATGGTGGATAGTTGGACGAACTTGGCACTTAATATTAATCTCTTCCGTTTTTGTGCTCTGCACTTTTGACCTAAAAGGTGCAAAATGATTAACATTTGAAGCAACATAATATGCAGTCATACATTTGGGAAAAAGTTTTGTATGAGAAAATATTTTCTAGTAACTCAAAAAAGAGAACTATTTTCCTTTTACCAATCTCAGATGTGTCATTCTAGAATAAAAGAAGAAATGTTAGCTGGCTGCCTCTTTTGGTTCATGGATTAAAACAGTAGAAGGAGAAAAACAGTTCCTATGTAATGCAATGTTTGTTAGTGTTTTGACGAGTCAGGTTCTGGAAAGAATCATTAATCAGAATCAGAATACTTTATTAATCCCAAAGGAAATTATGTGGTCAAAGTTGCTCCAAGACAACGAGAACAGTATGATGTTGTCCAAGAGGAAGCAGACGGTTTTACAGTCAGTGTCTCAAACTGGAAAACTCACACTCAAGCCATTTGTGTGGATAAGCAACACTAAAGTGCAGAAAAAGCTTAATTTAAATTTTGTGGTGAACTGCCCCTTTAGGTTTTTGTTAGAGACAGGTTTGCCAGCACTCAAATATCCCTTTTGACTCTGTTTAAGCTTTGTAGCAGTCACTCGTGTAGATTTCCAAGCCAATCAATCCTCCTGCCACGATGACTTACCTCTTTCTTTGTCTCTTCAGGCTACGTCAGTGATTATCTGAGTCCTAATCCTTACGACGATGTGGTTGGTAGCGATTCATCAGTCATCTCTAAAGTACCCTCCCCGAGCCACTCATCGGTCATCTATGGCCGCATCAACAACACATATTCTGGCATCCATGGTGATATCCATGGCGATTCGGACCAGCCAGACAGTCCCCGGTCCGAAGTTTCGTCATCAGCCGGGGGATACATCAACGGCGACACAGCTGTGAGTGAAGGATACAGCGTGGATGCGTTTTTCATCATGGACGGACGATCACGAAGGAAAACCACGGGAACCCTGAGGGGAACTGCCCAGCGGCACACCTGCAGTGAGTGTGGTAAAACCTACGCCACATCCTCCAACCTGAGCCGGCACAAGCAGACGCACAGGAGCATAGACAGCAAGATGGCTAAGAAGTGCCCCACATGTGGGAAAGTGTACGTCTCCATGCCAGCGATGGCTATGCACCTCCTGACCCACGACCTCAAGCACAAGTGCGACGTGTGCGGCAAAGCGTTCAGCCGGCCGTGGCTGCTGCAGGGCCACATGCGCTCGCACACGGGGGAGAAGCCGTTTGGGTGTGCGCACTGTGGCAAAGCGTTTGCTGACCGGTCTAACCTGCGTGCTCACATGCAGACACACTCAGCCTTCAAGCACTATAAGTGCAAACGATGCAACAAGACGTTTGCACTCAAGAGTTACCTGAACAAGCACTATGAGTCGGCGTGTTTCAAGGGGGCGTTCTCCCCTCTGAGCTCCCTGGGAGAATGACTGGGGTGGTTTTAATTTGTTTACATGCAATTTTCCTGGCCTCATTCCCTACTTTTATTTCTTTCCCCCAAAAAGCAGAATCTGAGTGTTACAAGGTAGGAGTGTTTTCTCTGCAAGAATCACGAGGTATATGACAAAAATAGATTGAAGGCATCCGTTCCTATCAAGAACCCTCCAATCTGTCCTTTGTTTTATCTTCCCTCATCTGAGAGTGGAGTGAAAAGTTTTCAATGCCTAATTTAGACTGTCACCTGCGTCGATAAGTTACTTCCCGTTGAGGCTTTTTGAAATATCTGTGAAGATAAATAAAGCACAGCACATCTAGCTCATCATTTTTGAAGATACCTAGATCTATTTATGTCCATATCTACCCTCAGCATTCTGTTATTTTTTTTGTTTTCCCAATCCACCAGGAAATGACACTAAAGCACAACTCATCTCCAATCTCCAAGCATGAATCACATCATCGGTTTTCTTCCAGTGAGATTCAATGAGCTTTCAAGTTTTATGCGTTTCTAAAAACAGACCTTCATAATCTAAGGATACATGTGGTGTCCTGCTTTTACTGAGACCGACCTTGGACTGAGCTTACAAAGATAAAGCATCAAAACAAGGAAAGCACACAGCGTTTCTCCTGTGCAAGTAAACAAGATACTTGTAATGATATTTATTTATACAACCGGACACCCGCAGTATACAGTGTCTGTATACGTGGCTTCTGACATTACCACAATGAACTGTGAAGAAAAGACACACCTGTCACAATGTGGTAGTACAGGCAGTACACCTGTGTGGTGAGAAATGACGTATTTTTAAAAACCGTGGACAAAAGAGCTCTTTTCTTTACTTCTAAGTAATGTTGGGATATGCGCTTACTTAACCGCAAACAGTGGACCGTTATGAGTTCCAGTTCAGGATCAGATGGCTAAAAACTCCCACTGAGCCACCAGGGTATTCCTTAACAGTTTTGCTATAACCTAAATCTGATGTTATTATTATTATTATTATTTTTTAATTTGTCAGTGTTGGATGGGGATGGAGACATTAAAAATGTCCTGGATTTCCTCAAAAGGTCAAACCTTTTTCCAGTGTTGTATAATAGTTTAGTTGCATCAAGAAGCACAGCATTCATCTTTGAGGTTTTTATCTTTTTTTAAAAAGATGTGTCTATTTATGATTTATGTATTTATGCATTTATTTACATATGCATTTACATTTGTATTGATTTGCACTTTACTTTGTTTTGTTTTTTTTTGTTACAAATATGCCAAAGCATTTGACACTTTCTAATTAATGAATATCTTTTTACTTTTGTCAGCCACTTTAATTATTTAAACTAATGCATGCAAAAAAAAAAAAAAGAGAGGAAAAAAAATAATAGCCTAATAATGGAATCTATGCCAATTTTATGAATCTTTTTTGGATATTTTTCCAAACCTCTTAGATAACAGGCAAAACCGAACAAATTTCTGTCTTGGGCAATATTTCGTTGATATCCGATAGAGCAATAATGCATGATATTTTTGAAGACACGTGAGTCATAACTGCTTGTAACATCTTGATTTTTTTTTCTTCAAATGCCACTATTCTATGTAGTTACGAGAAATGACATTTCAGGGAGTTAGCGAACCAAGTTAGTGTTAAATAATGGCGGGTTGGGTTTGGAGCTCTAAATTTACAGGGACTGTGATGCCGCTGTGACAGCCGGTCAGAAAGACCAAATTGGAGTGAGCAGGGAGTCTGTTTTTCAAACTCAGCTGCTTTGGTACACAGTGTGGAAAACGTTGCCTCCTAGTTACAATTTTATATTGGTATCATTATAATCTTATAGACAGTTGTGTCTGTATGAGTATTAGCAGCTGCTGGGGCTTCCTGGGGTTCACACAGGTGGTTCTACTCCTTTAGACAGAGGGCTCTGGGTTGGGTCGGGATGGGTCTTTTTGTACATGGTTTATGCACTGCCTGCCTCGTATTATTATTCTAAAATATCGTAGAGAGTAGAAGGTACTGCTGTAGGCCTCTGGTGCTGAAACATGGACGAAACGCAAACCCTGAACAGTTAAAACTGTGGCCACTCTTCTGCCTTGGTAGCATATTGGAATTGTTTAAGATGTGAAACAACAGCTGTGCTGCTGAACCGGCTTCTCTTTTATCCTCACTAGTCCTTGAACACAGCCAGAGTTTCTTCCTATAAGTTGGTCACAATTATTGTGCTCTCTTCTCAGTATTTTTTTTAAATCCAATCAGAAGATCAGTTTTGCTCGAGGGCTTTACATGAAAACACCAAACTCCATTTGAAGACTCAAAGGCTCTTCCTGATTTCAGGTTGTTTTTCTTTTCATCATCTCTGGCTGTTGTGAATTTAATGTGGCAGTTCTCGATGTGATTCTGACTTTTGTTGAGAACGAAGAGGAGACATTTGGTCAATATTTCAGCACCAGAGTGCATCGCCGAACACTTAGATTCTACTATGAACTACTGTAGCCTACTATAGCCACAAGCTAGTTTACCTATTCTTATATAAAAGCACTTCCTCTTATGAATTATAACCTAAAACCTTTTCTTTCAAAGATAGTAGCACAATGAAAGAGTTTAGATTCAGGTAGACGATGCCTTGTATGTAGAAATAACCTCTTTCTCATTTTTCTACTACAATGATTCAAAGATAGAAACGGCAACAAATATGCCGATGTAACACAGGCTGTTGTCCTACACCACAAAATACTGTTAAAAATGACACTTTCAGTATGTGTTGTGTCATTTTTCTTAATATATTTGTGAACGCAACTACACCACACCTTTTTTAGAGTAAATAAAAACCTAACTATTTTGCAGCAAGAGGCCTTGTAAATAAGCACTGATGTGACTTTGGAGTCTGATTATTTCTACAGAACTGTAACGAGTGATGATGATGATGATGATGATGATGATGATGATAATGATGAAGGGGAGAATGATGAATTCTTTTGGAGCTTCCTGCTTTGTTTTGAGTTCTTCCTCTGAGGTTTTTTTTTAGAGACCTCAAATGGCCGGTTTGAAACCATGTAAAGCACAAAGACAACACTGGGCATTTTGTTTCACTTCCTAAATAAAAAAATACTTTAAAAACAATTTTGTTTGTTTTCTCCTTTTCCCCCCGCATAACACAGGTGTAAATGTTAAGTAATGATCATTATGATAGCCTTTAGTCATCATGCCATTAGGCTGAATCAAACATAAAAACACTGGAACTTCATTAGGTACACCTGCTGAACTATTTAACACAAATATCTAATCAGCCGATCACATGACAACAACTCAGTGCATTTAGGCATCTCAAGACAACGAATTGAAGTTCAAACTGGGATCCTAATGGGGAATAAATGTAATTTAAGTGACTTTGTTTTGGTATCAGATGACTATTTCGTAAACTTCTGATTTACTGGGACTTTCCCACACATCAGTTTACACAGAATAAGAGAAAAAGAAAAAACATCCAATGAGCAACAGTTCTGTTTACTGTTAAAAAAAAAAAACCCTAATGTGACAGATTTTTACAGAGTTTTGATACAGATCATAAAAAATTCCCAAAAATTGGTTCTTAATCAACATGTCTAGTGTAAAATGCCCATAACTGTAAATAAACATGAAATTTATTTTAATTTACTTACTTTTTTTGATTCATAAATTGTATTTTTCCTTATAAAAAGAATAAAATTGAATCTAATTTCACAAATATCCATTTTTTATGCTGTACATGCAAATATTTAAACATTTTAAATAGAGCAGAGAAGTTTCAGTAATTTATATAGATTTGATTGTCCATTGTTATGTAATTATAGAAGTTTTTACCCCCCACAAAGTTTTAAAGATTTTATATATTTTTTTTAATGAGTATATGTCATGTTGAAGTATTAGTAAACTGAAGTAATTATAATTAATTTCACCAATGGAAGATTTTTTATTAGTTGTATATTCTTTAATATTACTGATCAAATTGGTAAAATTACAGAAAAGAATAATAGAAGATAGAAATTTTATTTTATTTTAGTCTTCAGATATCTTAGTTTAAACAATATTTATTAAATACCTTTACAGTCCAGAGTCATTAAAAATACGATCAATAGAATTTCTATAATTTTTGAATCTTTTTTCAGTTCTGTTTAATTCAGTTTTATTCATATAGCAGAGTCACCTCATTTTACAATATCAACAGCAGTTAACTTTTAAATCAATAAAGACACAGCAAGGAAACAAGTTCAAAGAACCAGGTAAAGCATGACAAATGGACTTTGGATTTTGGTGTTTATTTTACAGGAATTTTCTGTTTTTAATCATAAAGAATTTCTATTCCCATATAGAATTTTTCCATAAATAATCTATTTTGTCTGTCAGTACAGTATTTCCAACTACAGCAGCAGATTCCCCTTCTGTCAACTAAGAACACCAAACTAAGGCTACAGTTCACACAGGCTCACCAAAACTAGAAGATTAGAAAAACGCTGTCTTTTGTAATGAGTCTTGATTCCTCTGTGAGAGTCACATGGCAGGGTCAGAATTTGGTGAAGACATGAGAGCATAGATCCATCCTGCTTTGTATCGTTAGTTCAATATGGTGGTGGTGTAATGGTGCGAAGAATAGTCTGTCGTAGGACCAACTGAGAATTGTTTAAACACCGCAGCCTCCCTGACTATTATTACAGAACATGTCGATCCCTTTATGACTACAGTGTACCCATCTTCTGATGGACAGGACAGTGCCTCACGCCACATAGCTCAAATGATCTCAAACTGGCTTCTTGAAGGTAACGATGAGTTCACTGTGCTCAAATGGCCAGCACAGTCACCAGATCTCAATCCAGAAGAGCACCTTTGAGAACAGCAAATTTACATTGTTGATTTTCATCAAACCTGCAGCAACTCTGTGATGCTATCATGTTCTTTCCAGCCACCTGTTGAATCTGTGTCATGAAGAATTACAGCATTTCAGAAGGCAAAAGGGGTCCAACTTAGCAAGCTGTAACTTGCTCCTAGTTTCTTTTTTATACACTCCTTATAGGTAAGTCCCCATGCCCTTCAAAGACTATGACCTAAGTTTGTAACACTGATTTCAGTAGTCTCTGAGCCAGTGATAAGATGGAAGGATTTTAGCAAAGCTTATGTATCCTTAAGAGGGCTGAATACTGTGTCTCACAATGTCCACACTGAGCTTTATCTATAAATGAGTTGCAATGACCCTTTAAAGAGCACACTATAAAAAAAACCTATTCCCCATCACGATGATCTTTAGCGTGATATGACATGGTGAGATTAGCCAATTGACAAATCATCAGTCATGTAAAGAAACAGCTTGAGCCCAGTGAGAACATGTTCGCTAAAAAAATATAGTAAAAGCTGAATAAATATTGTCTTTGGCCCCAGTGCATTCATTTCCAAGTAAACAGTTAATTAGTTTTTATAAAACATTAATCAATTTGATTTGCCTGCAGTTTTAAAAACTGCAGCTGATTATCGTCTACAAAGCCCTCTTGCTTTTTCTTTTTTTTTTTTTTTTACCCCATGGCGTCTCTGCAGAGGTCAAAATCTCAGCTCTGTTTGTGTATGTGTGTAATTTTTTTTACTGTTCAAACTGGATCTCACTCCCAATCACAGAAGCTGATGTCAGTGCAATGTCTTTAACCTTGACAACAAGGATGCAGAATTTGTGCATGTGTCCAAAATGCTTGTGAATGTCTTTGCTCAAAAAACAAAAAAACAAACAAGCAAACAAAAAACAAAAGCAGAGGATTTGTAATTTGCCTCAAGGATTTTGGACATAAAAAACATTTTTAACCTTAGAAGGATTCTGACAGTAATAGGGTTTAACAGCATGTTGTATTATCGAAGTAACAAACACATACTGTAATGGATGCACTACTATTTGTTGCTCTGCTAGTTGTGTTGTCTGAAATAATTTAAATAACAACAGAAATGTTGGAAACTCATTATAAAATACTCTTTGTAAAAAATCATGATGCAATAACATTTCTTTTACCATAACCACAAGAACAGTGCTTGTGTTGTGTAGACTGTAAGCACTTAAAGTCAGAGTAAATGTACAGTGAATTGTAATGAGGTGCTGCCACCATGGACATAAATCGATTAAGAAGAACATTTGCCTGAGTTAAGCATGCATACACATAAACATGTGCGTACCTAAAAGACTGCAGTCATTCTGAGGCATATCCTCATATTCTGTCATTTTTACAGACTGATCAGGTTATTTCCCCCAAAAAGGACTACTGCTTGTGATAATATAGTAGTTAACTAAGAAATCTGTGAAAATCAAAAATTTGCTTCCATCTACATACACGGAAATTCAAATTTATCTAACCATCATTGAGTTGAAAGAAAATTTCAGAAATTCCTCAACAAATACTGACATATTTGTTGCTGCAGGATGGTCATTTGTCTGCAAAATGGCATGTAAGCTCTCAGCAACCTTGCTTTTATATAGAAATTTCACAGGCTGACAACCAATTGACAACCAGTCGGCAACTAGTTGTGCTAAGAGAGTGATTTTGACTTATTGTTACTTATTGTTACTGTTATTTATAAATGGCAGTTGTTTGCAAACATTTGCCTCAACACAGAGTTTGAGGGTGTTGCATGCTAAACCTCTCTGTGACTAGTTGTTTGCTGCAAGTACAGCAAAATAAATAAACAAAAATTAAATTAAGCTTATGGCTCCTTTCCTGGTTTTTCGGCTGCAAGCCTGTTCTTTACATAAGTATTGCTTTGCCACTCAGACAATCTCAGTGCTGACATCATTACTCTAGTCCAGTCATATTCTTGTCTGCCTTTTTGAGCCAGTCAGCGTCCACTTGGTGGTTTAAAATCTGTGCTCTCTGTCATTCTCCCTTTCAGACTCTTATTTGTGCAACCCACCTGGTTCCATCTCCACCTCACCTGAGTTACTCAGGGCTTCATCCATCCCTCAGTTTTCATCTTCACCACCACATCTAGAATCCTCGGGATCCAGTCCTAAATCCTATCATTGCTGGGATTTCATTCTGCTATGATGGGTCATCAGAGTCTAATTGCCAAATACATTAATTAATTTCTCTATCACAATAAATCATCTTCAATTCTTCCAAATGATCTCCCCTTATTGAAATGTAATCAGTGGGCAAACAACATTTTTTCCTAGTTGCAAAGAGTTAGTCATCCTATTTTTACTGTAATATGACTGAGCCATCAGGACTCTGATATGAACAACTATCCGAGCATGTTCACAGAGACACTTATATCATGCTGATATTTAACTGATATGCACCAGTGTCTTAAATCAGATGCTTATTTACTTGCACTCACTATTCACATTCAGAAGTGGTTGAAATTGAGAAGTGTGACTTTATGCAGTTCAATGTAGGTAGAAGGTTTACTCTCAATGGTCCAAAGGTTGTGTGTGTAATGCTGCACACTTTCCCTTAGTGGGCACCACTTTGGGTACATGGAAGTGAAGGTACTACCACACTATTTTCTGCAAATAAATTGTCACAGCTAACACAACAATTATGGTCAAACACTGAGATTTGTGACACCCAATACTACGCAGTGTACACAAGACATCACATGAGCATATGGCAAACATGAGTTTGCCATATGCTCATGAGTAGTTGTCCTAATTATGCAAACTGGCACATTAGTAATGTGTACTTTGTAGGTGTTATCAAGGTAACTTCTAATATGGTTTTAAATTCTATCTTCCTTTGCCAGATTTGCTGCTAAATCTAAAATCCATAATGCATCATTTACTAACTATAATCCACCCAAGCTCCAGCACCACATTATTTTTAGCTCTAGTCTAAATTTAGCATGACTAACTCTCAGATGCTTTTACTGGAATCCAATAAACTCCTTAACAGTGAAACTTAGACCATTATCTGCCATATGGAAGCTCCCATTGACTGCATCTGGCTACCATCTGCCGACAGTATTTTAACTGTGAAGACAAATGAGCTTTTATTAAAGGTGATTGATTTTCTCCTATTGCTACTAAAGGTATTGATTTTTGTTATATTAGCTTTGTTTCACTTATTGTACTAATTCTAAAATCCAGTGGACCTTAAAGAATGCTTCCTCGCTATAATAGCTACTGTCAATGTGTGTGTACTTCACATTTATGAAATCCATATGAGAACTGTTTTATTTGCACATTGCACAACCGTTTGAATTGCCAGAGATGGAGCATCACAGTGACAATAAATGGAGGCCAGTACTATAACATAGGCTATAGTGCATTAATATCTACAGTAAATCACAATAAGTAGGTGAATGAATACTTAAGTAATAAACTGCCTTGTCATAAAAATAATTGTATGAAACATTTTTTTTTAGAAAGAATACAGATGCGTTTATCATTTATGTCATGTTTCAAACAAATGAGTTGAAAAGGAGTGTATGATTTATGAATATGAGCACACAACAGCAATTACTTCTGGTCCATGTGTGCTCAAGGCTCAGCTTGACATAACAAATGTTAACAGATGCTACAGTGCACTGGTGCTTTAAAAGAGCTATTTTTCCTTGCTTTTAGCCACACTAACAGCACCATTAACAGCATGCTTCTGGAAATGGATTTTGGTTTGTTGGTTGGTCAGTCAGTCTTTTCTTCCACTACTTTGGACTGAAACCCAGACTTAAGACACACAACTAGATACAAGAAAAGGGTAAACAAACAGAGATTTGACTAAGCCAGGGGAGAGGGACAGACGGACAGAGAGCGAGATAGAAGGACTAAGATTACAAGATGAGAACCAAGAACCATAAGAATACTCAAAAGCACAAAAGAATAATACCATAAGGTTCATATTTGTGAAATATTAGATATATCCATTATATTTGGTAGAAGATATTTCCAGTTACACTTAATCTGTATTCATAAGCACTGAAAGAGACATAAAAATGAAGGAAAAACCACATAGAGAGAATATTTTATTTAATGCCCCAAAGTGTTTAAATATGTTAATTCCTGTTTCCTGTGGTGGCTGACCTCACAGCCTTCAGCAGGTGGTGGTTTAAATAGTTCATACCCTGACCCTGTGTACTTCTCATTTTTAATCATCCATAAATCAAAAATACAGTGAAACTCAGTGGACCCTATAAACAGGACTGTCTTATATTTCCAGCTTGTTAAGTTTTCAATATAAAAGTAGAGGACTTTTCTTCCCTTTACTTTATGAGCTCATATATTTTCCTAAAGCAGTCTTTGGTTTTAGTATCACAGGCTAAAATTTGCCTGCACACCTGTAACATCCCTTGTGGTTAACAGCTGAAAGCTCACCCCACATTGAAGTGGGCTTCAGATGCTGCTGGGTGATTTGTCTCATATTTATTCATATCTAAGATGTAAAGGAATGGGAATAGGCCACATGCTACATGATCTGCCCAGTCATCCATGATGCAAGTGGAGGCATCGAGTACAATCCCAGAGTTTGCACCTTAGCTGCTGCATTTAACATACAGGCATCACTTTAATGCAATCCTAGTGACTTATGTCACTAGGATTACATATATATATATTAGCTTCCTGTTGTTATGAAGTAGTGTGTGCTGCAAGGCTTATAGTCATCAACAGCATTGTTACCATATATATTGCCCTGCTCCACACTGCTCTGTAGGAGCCAAAGGGCTTGAGTCTAAAAAAAAAAAAAAAATCTGGAAAAAGCCTAAAGCATCCTATTAACTGCCATGAGTTTTAAAATCTTGCCTCCAGACACTTTGTGAGTGCAGCTGCAAGAAAAAGAGCAGCGCAGGTTGTTTTAGCACATGCCCCAAATGACAAATATTGATGCTTAAATAACAAAACTCTCTAATGGCAGTAAGAATTCCCACCAAGCGTGGGGGAGGAAGTCACAGTGTCATTATTATAGAGCCATAAATACAACAGAGGGAGCTTGACACTGGACGACCCTCTTTACATCTGGTTTCTTAGTGTACCAATAATCAGCATTAGTTGATTCTGTCTCACGGGTCATGACTTCTAATAGTTTAAAATGACACTAAAAAAGGTTTTATTATCCTAAAAGAAAAAGCTCTTTGGGTCAGCTCCAGTCAAACAGCCAAAAGCTGTGCAATATGGGAAAAAAATTGGTTTGTTATATACTCATTTCTACTTCTGTAACTTTATCAATGTGAAATAGGGTGTGAAATTTTCCGATATATTTATAATTAATTTAAAAATTTTTTTGAAGGGAACCGTTTATGAAAATTTGGTGTATTTCTTTATTTTTATACACCAGTAAATGGTGAAGCGGGATTTATGCTCCAGCATGGGTGGTGCATTCGCTGCCTGGAGAGAGGCTTGTTGTTGGATGTAGGCAGTGTACAAATTATGTGGTACAACCAGTCCGTGGGTCACTCTTGCTTGTACCGTTGTTGGTCCATTAGCCAGCCCCGGAGAAGAGCAAAGTTATAACATACAAACAGCTCAAGTGAAACAGTGTGTTAAAAACAATGAAAACTCCCCCTGTGCTTTCCATACTATATTTTATGATTTTTGAAGTGTTTTTTCATGATTCTCCCATTCCTGGAGAACTCTGCTGTTGCTCTCTTCCAGCCCACTTGTCAAAGTGCAGAATGGGAAAAAATCCCTTGTTTGTCACACTTAAGTCTGGCAAAGAAGTAGAACCATCATTATTACCTTTTATTTACCTTTTTTCAACATATGAAAAAGCTTTAAACATGCGGCATTTAAAGCCTAGTATTAGAGGAAATGCTTAAGTGTAAAATTGTTATTTGGAGGGTATTTGCACCGATATATCAAATAAACTATTATATTACTATATATATTCAATGATAACAACCAAAACCTGTGTGAACTTTATCATCAGCACTAATTTTAAGTGATATACAAGTAAACGAGTGCTTTGCTTGTTGGCTGGACCGTGTAGTTTGTAATATGCAGGACTTGGATTTGTAAAACTCTAGGTTGGCTACAAAGCAGAGCCTTGTCTTGTGATTTTATAATAGAATCTGTGAGCTTAGCTTCCTACAGAGGGTGCCTACCTGAAATAACAAAGAAATTTACATTACAAATTTAATATTTAAACTTCTTTAAACTACAAATTTAACATCTTAATGTTAAACCTCAAATAATTGCACAGTTTTAAACACAGTCAGCACTTTCTTTTAGCTGGGCCGTTAGCAATTTGTGCTGACACAAGTGCCATTTCTTCTCTAACATGTGGATATTTATGCCTGATGATATCAAAGTGTGGTTTTAATAGTGCTTTTGAGGGCATGTTACGTTCACTGTGCGTGTTTATGTGTTTGTGTGTATAAAAGCTTACTGTGTAATCTCACGGTTCACCAGTCTGATAGGGAACATATAGTAGTCTTTTTATATGCACATATACATGCATGCACATCTATATGCAAACACCTGCAGCATAAAGGTTGTATGCATACATACACTCATAAACTTGCAAACACAAACATTTAATCAGTGCAGTCACCTTTACATGCAGCAAAAACACATTTATTTAGCGTTATCATCAAGCATCGTGAACACTTGAAGTACATGCTCCTAGACTGAATGTCATCCATCGCTGTTCTAGAAATTAGCCCAAAATATTTGCATTGAGAAGCTAAAAGACAGTCTGTATATAAAAGACAGATGAAGGCATACCAACAGGTTTTTGAAGTGCCGTCCTGAAAACTCAACCAGTACTTTGGCCATCTTTGTCTTTGTAGTCTGAAACAGGATATGATGAGCAAGGTGTGGATGTGGTGAAGAAAAAGGGGATCCTGCATGATATATGATAAGCACTGACATATCACTCACAAGCTAGGTCCACCATAAATCATATCCTGTTCTATTGTCCTTTCTACTCCAACTGGAACCATAATTTACAAAATGAACATCACATTGTATTCAACATAAGAGATCATAAACTTATTTACAGAGAGGAGACGCCACACCCACCCTGGCCATTAGAAAACACTGCCTCTACGTTTCACGCCTGGAACCCACATCCATGCTTTATATACAGTCTGTGGTGAAAACCTAATGCTGCAAAATGAAAATCTGCACCGACTGCTGAAATTTCTGTTTTATTTAACATGCTCAGCCAGTATAATTTAGGTCAAATAGCAAACAGTACACATGTCAGGATTGCTCTCCAGCTGTAGGGAACGAATGGAGTCTAATAATTACCACTGGGATGACTTGCTGATTAACAGGTACAAGATTATGTGGTGCGCTAACCTTGCAGGATGAGACCGAAAGAACAGAGGAGAAAAGAAGACAGAGGAATAGACAGAGATAATGAGACAGAGATGGAGAAAAGATGGTGAAAGTCAGAGAGGCAGTGAGGGGGAAAGAAGTGTCAGGAAACGCTGAAGAAACTCAACCTGAGCTCTAAATGGCTCCTTAACAAGAGGCTGAGACAGCAAAATGAAATTATACCCACACATGCACACACAGAGGCACATTCAATCACACACACAGACATGCACTGGAAATATAAAGCTTCCCCACTTTATTGTTGTGTACATGTGGACAAACATGCAGACTCACTTGTTTATCCTGTGCAGTACACATGTGCTCATATTGCCATCGTGCATTCACATGCGTGTTTGCACGCAAACACACATCCTTATGTACATTTTTAGGATGTAAGGTGTATCCTGACTTTGGTATGCCATGCACACATTTGCATTAACACTCTCTTTACACACACACACACTCCACATTGTATCTGTTGTCAAAAGGAGCTGATATGCACTGCACACGCACACGCACACACATGAACGCACACCCACCCCCCCAAACGCACATTTAACTTTACACACAGTGATAGGTCTTTTAAAGGGGTGTTTCACACCTCATCGCATTTCAATTAGTAGGTAAGACAGACACATACTCACAAACACGCACACACACACATGCACACACGGCTTGACAGTCTGTCCGTTGGGTGAGGAAGATTCATTTGGATTCTCATCTCTCCTCTTTCCTCTTCCCTTCTGTGTGTGCCCTTTCTTTTCACTCTTCCTCTTTCTTTGCGCACCTCCTCCCGTATAGTCACTTTCCTTTCTCTCTCTCTCTCTCTCTCTCTCTCTCTTCTTCTGTCTTTCTTTCTCTCCATATCACTGTGAGTGACAGCACTTTGACCTCACGGGTTGTCAGGGGAGGCTGTTGCACAGACGGCCTGAATAGAAGAATCTTTCCCTGGATACAAGTGTGCTGAAGACTGGAAGAATAGGAGGTCCAGCAGCCACCCATTCTACCAGGCACATAAAGTAGAATATGAATGCCACTGGGTAGCTTCAGTTGCATAATTATCAACTCCAAAAGCAATAAACTGATTATTTGAGCTTGAACCTTTTTTTTTTCTTTTAACTAACAGGCTAGCATGCAAAGAGTCAAGTGCACAGAGTAGACAGAATAGCAGTGGTAAAAGGAGAAATGAGCTGTCAGATGCTGAGAGGAAGTCAAGTTAAAAGAGAAGGATTATAAATTTAAACCACTTTAGCAATAATCCCTGACTGTGCAGAAACAAAATGTAAGCACAAATACAACAAGAAAATGCCCTTGTTTAACTGCTATTCAGGGAAAATATCTAATTAGCCAATCATATGGTTGCAATTAAATGCATTTAGGCATGTAGAGATGGTCAAGACAACCCCATGAAGTTCAAACTGAGCTTGAAAGCATGGATCCATTCTGCCTTGTGTTAACGGTTGAGGTTGTGGATGTAATGATGGGGATTCTTGGCACACTTTGTGATAAATGCGCCATTTCTCAAAGCTCAGGTCATCTAAAACTTGATGACCTTGACAGTCTGTTAACTGCACCCAAATGGCATCCTCAACTCTGGGATGTGCGTCACAGATTTGCAGCCAATAAATCTGCAGCATCTATGTGATGATGTCATGTAAGAGTGGACCAAAATCTCTGAGGAATGTTTCCAGCACCTTGTTTCTTCTGTTGTGAAAGCAGAAGGAAGTGGCAAGGTGTAACTAATCAAGTGGCTGATGAGTGCATGTCTAAGTTAAGCTCGAGAGCAGGTCTGACCATCCTGTTTTCCAGGATGGTTTTATTTATGGTTAAAAAATCCATTTCTCTTACGATCATGGATTTTAAAATCATAACTGTTTAATATTTTTAAAACCTAGATGCTGCAATTTATCATTTCTTCAGTGTCACTGACTGTCTGATTATCCACGACTGGTTGAGTTAGCTGGCTCAGAGAGGGAACATGTGCAATGAGTTGAACAACAGAAGCTACTCAGACACCAAACAGCATTTACATTGGAATGACTGAGTATGGAAGGTACAGTTTTGTAATGTGATGGACAGTTTAGGAAATGTTTTGGTCATTTCCTCCATTTATCTAGCCTGCAGGTTTATTTAAAACCTTTCTGATTGTCTGACCGCTCAAGTGTCTCGGTCTTTTGGCTTTGGGGGAGTTTAGTTTCCAGATCTCAGCAATATTATTACCAGTAAGAGGGCATGTCAAAACCACTCATCCTAACACTTCTTTGACCATCTCTGTTCGCAGCCTGCGATGTTCATCATCACATTGTGGCTTTACTTTATTGGGAAACTCCTCAGTAATCATCTCAGCTTGGTGTGCAATATTCCGCAATGCACTGGGGAAAAGACTTAACCCTCCGACATAAACTGGGCCAGAGACGATCGGCGTTGCCAGTTTTGTTTCAGGAGAGAGCGTAAAAGCTATTTTATAGCGTGTCTGTGTGTGAGAGAGAGACAGAGGGACAGAAAGAGGATAGATTGGGAATAAATCGAATCCTTTCTAACTGAGAATCTATTGTCTGCTCATCACCTCTAAAACACACACAAACACAAACACACCTGCCTCACAGATGCTGCGAGGGTGAAACAGGTGTTAAGCACGACAGGGAAATTGATTCCACCCTTTTACTCAAAACACACCACGAACCTTCTCCTCCTCTACTCTGTCCTTCCTCCCTTATCTTTAAGCCACCACCCTCTTCTCGCTCCCCTTCTAGTCCCTTTCTTCATCCTCCAGATTCTCCTTTGCAGACTTTTCTTCTGATATTTCTTCCCTCTAGCGGTGTCACAGCTCTTAAAGGGCACTCGTTGTTACACTAAAGGCTTCAAAATGTGTGTTTGCCTCAGTACCTTACAACAAATATCAATGAATGTCAGACTCCTCTCTGTTGCTGCAGACTGGTTGCATTTACAGGACTCACAGGCAGATGCATCATGTGAACCCTGCTCTGTTGCTTCTCACACCCACACAGATTTATTGTGTTTTTTGTTGTTTTTTCTGTGTGAGCAAAAAAAACAAACCCCCCCCCAAAAAAGACCATTTTATGGTTGATAATATTTTTTTCTGTAATCTCTTTCTTTCTCTAATGTGTCTTTTATTGCACCAGTACAGAACAAAGCCCTCAGGCGCTGCACATACACACTCTCTGCCGCCTCTCTGTACCTCACACACACACACACACACACACACACACACACACACACACAACGGGACACATTAATACACAGTAATGTACGTTTGGCTTAATGGTAACAGATTACACAATATGTAGGACACACACACACACATACAGTCTTAAACATACACCTACTTGTGTGCATAAGTAGTCTTTACACAGCTGATGCCATGATGGAAGTGTCAGTAAAGCAATAATTCTGTGTCGTTTGTCAGTTTGCTGACAGTCGCTCACACAGAACAATCTCTGTTTGTGTCTTTTTAACTGGTTTTATGAGCGAGTAGCTGTATTTTACTGTAAGTCCTCGGCTACAGAGTGGGCAGACATACAAAAGAGAAACAGAGACAGAAAGTGGAGGAGACAGACAAACCAGACATTGCAAATAAGGGGAGAGAAAATGGCTCTGTGTATATGTGTGTGCGTGGATGTGTGTGTACCCTGTTGCCAGTGCTATTAAAGTTGTATTGCACAGAGCTTTTAGAGCATCAGCCATCAGCCGAGTAACTTTAGCTAATAATTTTTTCAAAACCTCTGTGCTTTGTGCATGTCAGGGCTTCCCAACGTGTGTGTGTATGTGTGTGTGTGTGTGTATCCATGTTAGTGTGTGTTTGGGTGGTTTGGATCGTCAGTATGTACTTGCGCGAGTCTTTCGTTACATCGTGTAAGGGCACGTGCATGCATAGCCTTTTTAGACAGTTATTGGAAACTGTAGATGCTAGACCACATGTGAATACTGTAAAAAAAATTGGCACTGTTCCCAGCATCTGTGTTCATACTGGGTGATTTTACGCTGCGCAATTTATATCCAGTGCCGGCATCCGGTGCTAATGGAGGAAGCGGCGAGAGCTTCATGGAGAGAGGTTAAAAGTGAAGCTAACACCATGGCCTCAAAGTAGCAGGCCCTCTCTGTGAAGCCTGAGGCACATGGGCAAGTTTAATGTTGAGAACCTAATTTACATAATCAGCTATTTCCCCCTGTTGTCACTACAGTGGTACATGATGAAGTAGTTAATTTCCCAAGCAATGTGTTTTATGAAATGTTGTTCTCATTAAGTCCAAGAAGCTCATTAAAGTTACTTCACTATATGTTACACTAATTGGGGAAGTTGCTGACCACTGTGTTGGCCCACATCAGTTTTAAGTACTATTACATGCAGTAGTTGAGTAAATCAATCCAGAGTGATGGAAATTATTGAAGAGTCAGTCTTCTTTAAGCACACACAACTTGGACTTTAACTTGTGTCCCAGACCTGAAAGCGAAGCAAATAAAAACATGAATAAAACAAAGTAAAATAGATTAAAATACAGCATTTTAGCACTCCTTCCTCTCTGTTCTGAGTCCCTGCTAACAGGAGAGCAGAAGCATACGCATTTACGTCACACAGGCTAAAGATAAATCAGCACAGTCAGACCTTGCTCTCCCAGATGAAAGTCCTCTGCTTGCACCATTCCTGTGCAAAAGTCTGGAGCCACCCTGATTTCTTTATGCAATACAGTTTTACCAGTTTTTGTCTGCTTTTTCATTTTCAGTCAGTTGAGGCTGTTTGTTTTTTTGCTGGTTGTTTGTTAAGCCACTCAACATTGTGGCATGTAAAGGGATGAACCAGTTTTGTGATGATGAACAACAGATAGCTTAGCAAGGAGCCCATTTTGAACAGTTTCTTTAGAAATGTTGTTAATAACAGTCAGTTGCACAAACAAAGAATTTCTGCTGATGCCTCAGAAATCGTGTCAGTAGAAGGGCTGCAAAGAAGCCATTCTTAAGGAAGAGAAATGGAAACAACAGGCAGTGCCTACAGTCATCTGTAAAACACAGTTGAGGCACTTTCATAGTTTGAAGCTGCATATCAGCCAGTGGCATTGGATCTTGAAGGAAAGATGCATTCATGTATTTTCTTGTGTTTATCCAATGCAGGGTTGCGCTTTGACTGGAGCTGATGCAAGCCCTCACAGGGCGAGAGGCAGGGTACACCCTGCACAGGTCACCAGTGTAGGTCACAGTATAGGTCACAGACTGGTAGTTTATCACCCACGATGGCGGTCCACGGCCTGCTATAGACTAACAAATATTGACCTTCAATCTAATTAGAATTGTAAAGCCTCTGTTTTTCCATGTATGTTTGCAGAGATAAAATTGGATGTTTGCTGCTCCTATTTCTCATTTTATAAGCAGGATATAAATAAATGAGATGTGGCTGAAAAAACTTTTGCACACTATTGCACTTCCTGCATTTTTGCCCTCCATACTGATCTGAAAAAACAGGCAAGCTCCTCTTCGCAGGTTTCTAACACCTCACAACATGGACTGGAACATACTTAGGAGTTTAGCTTTAATGTTTGCCTGTTATTAACCAAAGTCTATACTAGTAGCTTTACTCCTAACATACCCTAATCTTCACTTATTCCCAATATGACCACAGCACTAACATAGAAAATAACAGCACATAATATAACCCAACTCTTAAGGTATTCTTCCAGTATCTGTGGTTGGGATTTGCCTGTGAAGCCCATCAGTGTGGATACTCCTAAGTCATGGTCAGACCACAAAGACATCTCCACTGCATCCCCTTGCTGTGGCCTTAAGTGTTGAGATGTTTTCAGTGATAAATGCAGCATGTAGCAGATGTAGGGCTCAGTGTACAGTACAAGTGCTTCGCTCATGAATAAACTCACAGAGTGTGAAAATCAGTCACTAAACAACAGCAACCAAAAAGTAAAACTTTAACAAATAATGTTCTTCACTGAAATAACTCACTACACCTTCATTTCAGTCATTTCATGGTCTAAGTGTATGAAAAGGAACAACGATACACCCCTCTCCCAGCCTAAAATGTATCACTCTATGTATCAGTATTTATGAATAATTGGACGTGACCTTTATGTACACACAGTGTATATATATAAATTCCTATGCAGATGCACTCGAATGCACACAAAGCTCTGTTTGCCTCAAGGTGACTCTGACCAAAAACGAGCAACCAGTGCTTTGTCTGTGAGATAAAGAAGAAGACAAAAAGAGAGAAAGTGCAGAGGAGGGAAAGAGAAGAAGAGAGAGATTAAGAGAGAGAGAAAGGGAGAGGCAGAGAGAGGGGAGTGCATGCGGCAAAACAGAGGACGGACTGAAGTCATTCAAGCTTTTCTTCCCCCTGAATAATCCCAGTTTTGTCCAAATTTAGTTGGAGGAGATTGTGGAACATCCAGTCCTTGACATCAGCCAGAAAGTCATGTAAAAGCATTGACTTCTACTGAGACTGAATCGCTGCCTGACTTTTTTTTTTCTTGAGCATGTTTGCATTTTTCTCTGTTTCTCAGTCTCTCTAGTTTCAATTCTCTCAAGATTTATTTAATCACAAAAAGTCTCACTGCCAAAGGAAATGGACAGATGGATGGATGGAAATGTCAGAGGGAATAAAGCACCCTTTTCCACTGCTCTGTCGGGGCTTTAAGTGCAGAAGGAGAACCATAAGGGCAAAAATAGTAAGTTCTTGTAATTGAAGTGTGTAGATCTGGAGGAAGATGAGCAATTCAATTCAATTTTATTTATATAGCGCCAAATCACAACAACAGTCACCTCAAGGCGCTTTATATTGTAAGGTAGACCCTACAATAATAGATACAGAGAAAAACCCAACAATCATATGACCCCCTATGAGCAAGCACTTTGGCGACAGTGGGAAGGAAAAACTACCTTTTAACAGGAAGAAAACCTCTGGCAGAACCAGACTCAGGGAGGGGCGGGGCCATCTGCTATGACCGGTTGGGGTGAGAGAAGGAAGACAGGATAAAAGACATGCTGTGGAAGAGAGACAGAGGTTAATAACAGATATGATTCAATGCAGAGAGGTCTATTAACACATATTGTGTGAAAAAGGTGACTGAAAAGGAAAAACTCAATGCATCATAGGAGTCCCCCAGCAGCCTATGCCTATTGCAGCATAACTAAGGGAGGATTCAGGGTCACCTGATCCAGCCCTAACTATGTGCTTTACCAAAAAGTAAAGTTTTAAATCTAATCTTAAAAGTAGAGATAGTGTCTGTCTCCTGAATCCAAACTGGAAGCTGTTTCCACAGAAGAGGGGCCTGAAAACTGAAGGCTCTCCCTCCCATTCTACTTTTTCATAGCAATGGCTATGAAAACAGGAATTGCAATGAGCAATGTGTGAGCTAGCATCGCAGTTGTGGTATAAACTTTAATGCACCATTTATTAAAGTTTACAGTGCCTCTAAGCATCACAAGTATATGCATCAATACGTGTAATGTTATCATAGACCAACACAGAGGTCACAGGAAGTCCTAAAATAAATAATATACAGGACTAATAGCAGGTTGTATGAGACAAGACTGGTTTAATGCAGATGTAGAGGATTGTATGATAACATCATCCTAAAATTTAAAAAAAATTTTAATGGAATGAGTTTGATTTAGAGTGTTTATAAAATGGAGCAGCAGGAACAATCCTGGGACAGGTTTGTCTGCTTGCAATAAGAAAAATGTAAGAAATGTTTACAGTAAATTTATAAATCAATCAATTCAGCATCAGAATAAAGATTACACCACCATGGATGGAGGATGTTCCTATGAACAGCTTTGCACATCACTGTCTACACATTGGTTTACCTCCATAAGGTGTTGTGTTACTGGTGTTGCTTCAACCTTCATGTTGTGAAGGTAGGGGGATCAGATGTCCCTCTATAAGGGGGACTGCACAGCATTTTTGTGCTGCACCAAAAATGGTGTGAAGCGACACAGTATATTTGTGTGATATTTGGCTAAAGATTCATAAATTGTCAGCTAGTGCTCCAAAAAGACCTATGGATACATCCTTACTCAAACCTATAGACTGTTACCAGACAGAAGCGCAGCTGAAATAACAAGGGGGAGTGAAAACTTCCCTTTATTCTTATTGTGTTTACCTAGCAAGAGTTGAAAAGTCCGACATGTGGCTTATTGTGATCTAGTCACCCTGTGTGCATGTCTGGTATGGCTACTCAGCAGCCATACATTACAGGGAATGAAAAAATCTTTTCAATTTGTTATTGTTGCAATTGCATTCTCTTAATAAAACCCAGTATCTACAGTGCAGGCTCTCCTACTGAAGGTTTTTGAGATACCTACAAAAAATGTCCAGTTCACCAGCGGTTTAATGCTCTAAAGATTTATTTCAGTCCTTCATGTTGGAGTCTCAGATGTTAACACATGGCAGCACTGCACTTTAAAGATGTTACGTGGACTCTGCTGACTCCATTGCTTCTTCTGGCACATTGGTAAGTGGCAGGAAGTCACGAGGAAAGGTGTACTCAGTCATGTTGCAAAGTCCGGACACCACACAGCAGCTCAAGGCGCTGCGGAAAATCTCCATGTCGCACGCCTCATACCACTCATTGGTTAAAGTGTCGTAGTACTCAACGTTCGAAGT
>NW_024582904.1:207982-258264 GCF_018398535.1 Haplochromis burtoni
AAATCAACTCCATAAGGCCAGTTTGCCCTGATCTTTAGTCTAGTTATTGCATAATTTTGCATACCTCAGTCTGTTTCATGAATGTGTCATGAATTTGCTGCATTCTTTCTTTTTTCTTAAGGACATGACTTTCAGATACTGTTCATTTGCTGTAGAACATTACTTTTCTTTAATACGTGCTACTCCTTGTTTTGCCTCTGTCAGTGCGCCCCAGGGCAGCTGTGGCTACAACGTAGCTTGCCATTGCCAGTGTGTGAATGTGTGTGTGAATGGGTGAATGACTGAATGTAGTGTAAAGCGCTTTGGGGTCCTTAGGGACTGAGTAAAGCGCTATACAAATGCAGGCCATTTACCATTTGTCTTTAAAATTGGTTCTTCACTAAGTATGCGTTATGTGTAGAAACAATAATGGTTCATCCTTTGAGTTTTAGTGTCCTTTTTATGCTTGAATGATTCATATATCTGCGTTAAATGGCTTAACAAACAAATAAACAAATGAACAAAAACAAAACCATTCCTCGGGTACAAGCACTGGACTAAAAAGGGTGAAAAATGTCCAAACGAAACCTTTACAAGTCTTCAAAAAAACACGTTGAGAACTATTGCTCAAGTGGACTTTTAAAAAATCATCTGTTTCAAAGCAAAATATAAAAAAATGAGAGGCAACTCAAAACTTTTGCTCAGCGTATAACTGTATAACAAAATTCAACATTTTTAGTATCAGGAAGTCTGGTGTGTCTTACTGTATCAAACAGTGGGGAAGATATTAATATAACTTAATAAAACACTTCAATTAGACTTCACACAATCACCAAGTGATTCACAGTGCTTTTTAAATGGCACATTTACTGAAGTGGAATCTCTGTGAAGGTAAAGATGAAATCTGCAAATGTTTGCATTATGTTTTGGGTGTATCTGTCAGTTGACCGTGACAAAGTCTTTCTATCACAAAAGTTTTATGATTCAACCCGTTCCTTTTTGTTGGCACTGTTTCACAGACTAAGTACATGAATTACATTTTTCACCGGTATAAACCAGTCAACTGTCCTTCACATTATCAGGTAAGCAACTCACCTGAAGTACGGCGTACAGTTACACAGGATGATCCTGTGGACCGGAAATTCAACATCCTCCACTTTGATGATTGCATCACAAAATTGTCCCTCCGAACGGAGTTCATTATACACTGAGCTCGACTTGTATGGCGGCTGGCCTTCTTCACTCATCTTGAGTTTTGTGACTGTTTTTCTTAGCTTTTTTGTCTGAAGTTTGTCTTGAAGTGTTCAGATCACAAAATCAAATCTAACTGTGGAATTTGGGGAATGGAGCCTATGACATCATCATGACTTGGCAACAGTTGCCCCATAGAATTGTTTTGAAATGTATATTTACATTGTTTTAATGAACCTTTCATTGCACAAAAGCTTTGTTTTGATTTGATTTGGATTTAAGAAATTGCATATGAGCCTCACAGATAGCATACAGCATTTTGTATGTTTGCCTCACAGAGGTCAACTAGTAAAATAAGCACTTCAAAACACTCTTACGAATGGACTACAATATCATATTTAGCTCATATTTAACCTTAATAGGCCATTTTTTTAATAAAATGACTTTGTAATATCCGAACACAGATATTACAAAGTGTGATTCATGGCTAAGCTGTTTTCTTGGGTTGTATTAGACTTTTATCTAGTTGGAAAAATGGGCTCCTGCACGTTACTGATGTACAATAGTAGTAAGAAAGAAACAAACAAACAAAACACATATATACACTGTATGTATAGTACAAGACTGATATAATGACGGTGCTTGACAGTATTACCTCAAACAGGTGCAAGCAGTCACCTGTCTGAGCACAGACTGCAGATCTGTTGTTGAGCAATTTCTTTCCATTCATAGATATATGCAGCATCCAGCTGCAATGGGTTCTGGTTGCCTCTAATGAACATGCCAGCCCAAAATTACCCAGGCATATTCAGTGGGAGAGATATCAACACTAAATGCTGGCCAAGGAAGTGTCTGGATATGCTAGTGATCTCTGGCAATGTGGAGGCGACACTCAAACTGCCACAGGGTGGGTTGTTGTACAGGTTAGAGAACTTCATCTCGATAGCTCTGTCAAGTCACTTCCAACAAGAACAGTCAGATGGTCATGCAAGGGATCACGCGGGATCAGGCGTCATGCATGCTCAGCCTGGCATCAGGATGCTTCAGTCAGATGCAGCAGGGTGGCAGTGATGACAGTATAAGGCATACACCTGCTTCTAATATTGAGACTCGTGCCTTGAGAATGTGGCACCCGTCTATGCATCCAGACAGGTTGCCAGTCTGTCACAGAGAGACAGAAAGGACATTCACACTCACACCTATGACTAATTAAGAATTGCCAGTTTAGCCTCATATGCATTTTTGTTCGCTAATCACTGCACCACTGTGCCACATGTGTGCACGATGGCAGTGGCTTACAAGATACATCTGGTGGTCAATAAATTAGCAGGTCAGCGGCTTGATCACTGGCTTCTGCATTCTGAGGAGTCTGAATATGAGTGTGCGCGAATGGGAATGCATTAACTTGAACCTATTCTGAGCTGTACAAGTGAGTTTATTTGGGCTTGGCAAAGAAACCCCAACCCCGCCACTGACTAAAATCATTCAACTTGAACCAAAGACTGCTCGCAGAATATGTTTGGGTTCTCTACAAGATTAAAATTATGTGCTAAGAAACGCATTTAAAAGAAAGACTGACAATTTATTGCATTTGCAACATAAGCCTTGTTTTGTTTTTGTTTGTTTTTCTGACTGGTATAGCACTAAAGCGGAACTTGTTATAATTTACAAAGTTAAGCAGAAAATTAGGCCATTGTAGCTCCGTCAAGCTTTCACTGTATGACAGAAAACAATGGGAACGGGTCTCTCTTCCCTTAAACCTATCAGCTGTGATTGAACACCTGAGTAGGTAATAAAGCATCTTATTGCAAACACATTCAACACAAACCACATTTTGTTTTTGGTTTTATTTCGCACACACAAACTCATTAAAAAAAAACATCCTTTTTTTTTTAAAGCTCACACACAGATTGTCTAATACATTCTCCCAACCTCACATGTACACGCATCATTACAGGGAGGCATTCAGATATGCAGCTGCACACTTGCTCAAGCTTTATCACCCCCAAAATCTGTGCCCACTCCATGTTATTATACTACTGCCTTCCTCAAAGGCAAACACAGCAGGTAGCCTGAGATCTAATTAGCTAGTTAGTCTTTGGTTGACTGAGTAAAGACCCCATCCGAAATAAATCTGAGATCTCAGTTCGTGACATTTTGCTGTGATAAAGTGGAAACGTTCGCGGCTGTGAACAGTAGGAGAGGGCATTGTCCTGATGAATTTCTGCCAAACAAAGCTGTTTCTGATACGACAGTGTCTGAGGAGGTATTCATAAAAAAAACAAACAGGCAGCATAGAAGAATGACTGTAATCAAACAGATTTCATCAAAACTACTTGAACTTATTTACTGGGGTCGCTGTGCTTGTTTTCAATTCACTGGCCCACTAATCTGTCTCGAAGGCAAAACAACTCAGAGTGAGATGTCAAAACATTCAGACACACAGCGTGAGACGAATATTTAAAGGGGGAATACTTTTTTCTTTACAGGCCCAAAAGCAAAAACTGTGGCTATAAATAACTGCGTGCGGCTGATATGGTGCCTCATCAATACGCATGACTGAAAGATTTCTGATGAATTTCCTCACTGCACCATTTGCACGCAAAAGGTTGGAGAAGACTGACCAAACGCATAACGTGCAAACATGACGGCTCTGTGCTTTCATAATGTTTACACCACGTTTTGACCAAGCCTTAGAAAGTGAAACAAAATGCCCAGTGTTATCTTGTTCATTATATTGTTCCTAACAGGCCATTTCAGGTCTCAAAAAAGCCTCAGAGGGACAGTTCTAAACAAAGGAAGCACCAGAAAATAAATCAATTATATTCCTCCGCTCCATCATTATTTAGGTGCCTAAATTCATGGCTCAATGAAACCCAACATTTCAATTTTATTTATATAGCACCAAATCACAACAAGAGCCACTTCAAAGCATTTTATATTATAAGGTAAAGACACTACAATAGTAGAAAAACACCAACAATCAAATAACCCCCTTTAAGCAAGCACTCACAGGTGACAGTGGGTAGGGAAAACTCTCCCTTTTAACAGGAAGAAACCTCCGGCACAACCCGGCTCGGGGATGGATGGCCATCTGCTACGATCTGTTGGGGAAGTCCCGAAAAGCCTAAGCCTATGTCAGCACAACACAGGGAGGATTCAGGCTCACCTGATCCAGCCCTAACCCTAATCTAAAAATTAGAGAGGGTGTCTGTCTCCTGAATCCAAACCAGGAGCTGGTTCCACAGAAACATGTGAGATGCTAAAGCACTGCTGCCCTTCAACAAACTTTTATTGATAGAAATACAGTTACTCAAATAACAGAACAAAGAGAACAAAAGAGACAGGAGCCCTAGCTAAAACAAAGAAGAGGAAGAAGCACACGAATCAGCTGCATAATGGGATTTCGGATTCAGGTTTTTCATTAAAACTAGTCCTGAAAAACTAAACCAATAGTAATCAAGACTCAGAAATGTACTACCAGGTTCGACTCAGCCTATGGTTAATGAACAAAGCTATAGCAGCAATGAAGAAATAAAGCAGCTGCCATGCTTCGGCTTCTCTGGGTTTAAATTTTTGCAGCAAACCTTCAGCAAATAATCAGCTTTGAGAATAAACCAGAGGAGAGAGGATGATGAGGATGATAACAAAAAGCATAAAAAGACAATGAGCACCCCCAATCACCATCACCATCATCATCACTTGTAGAAATGAGACTCCAAAGTCACATCGGTGCTTATTTACGCAAAATAGTTTTTATTTACTCTAAAAAAGGTGTGGTGTAGATGCGTTCACAAATATATTAAGAAAAATGACACAACACATACTGAAAGTGTCATTTTTAACAGTATTTTGTGGTGTAGGACAACAGCCTGTGTTACATCAGCATATTTGTTGTTTTGTTGTTTCTTTGAATCATTGTAGTAGAAAAATGAGAAAGAGGTTATTTCTACATACAAGGCATCGTCTACCTGAATCTAAACTCTTTCATTGTGCTTCTATCTTTGAAAGAAACGGTTTTAGGTTATAATTCATAAGAGGAAGTGCTTTTATATAAGAATAGGTAAACTAGCTTGTGGCTATAGTAGGCTATAGTAGTTCATAGTAGAATCTAAGTGTTCGGCGATGCACTCTGGTGCTGAAATATTGACCAAATGTCTCCTCTTCGTTCTCAACAAAAGTCTGAATCACATCGAGAACTGCCACATTAAATTCACAACAGCCAGAGATGATGAAAAGAAAAACAACCTGAAATCAGGAAGAGCCTTTGAGTCTTCAAATGGAGTTTGGTGTTTTCATGTAAAGCCCTCGAGCAAAACTGATCTTCTGATTGGATTTAAAAAAAATACTGAGAAGAGAGCACAATAATTGTGACCAACTTATAGGAAGAAACTCTGGCTGTGTTCAAGGACTAGTGAGGATTAAAGAGAAGCCGGTTCAGCAGCACAGCTGTTGTTTCACATCTTAAACAATTCCAATATGCTACCAAGGCAGAAGAGTGGCCACAGTTTTAACTGTTCAGGGTTTGCGTTTCGTCCATGTTTCAGCACCAGAGGTCTACAGCAGTACCTTCTACTCTCTACGATATTTTAGAATAATAATACGAGGCAGGCAGTGCATAAACCATGTACAAAAAGACCCATCCGGACCCAACCCAGAGCCCTCTGTCTAAAGGAGTAGAACCACCTGTGTGAACCCCTGGAGGCCTCTAATTTGGTCTTTCTGACCGGCTGTCACAGCAACATCACAGATTTAGCACTCAGCACACATAAAACCGAATAAAAATAATAATACACACACACATAAACACTAATATCAACATACAGTCAGCAAATAAACAGTCAATAAATTCCTTCTGTCTGCATTTTAGGGTTAGGGCATGTCTAATATAATGTCTAATATATGTATAATAACATAGATTTATATTTATCTCAGGCTGGATTTCTATATCGTGATACAGTAATATATTTTCATGATAGTATTATATTGGGAGTGTTTTTATGACTACCACATCTAACAAGAAAACAAAAAAAAGAAAAAGTGATTATGGCACAGCATATTTTCTAAATGCTGCAAACTCAGATATGAAGCAATTGTTTTTCTTTTTACTATCAGTACATTTATCAGTCAAGTAACACTGTATACAGTGTTAAGCCAGAGCTATTCGTGGCATGGACTTCCAGATTGACTTTAATACGAACACAGAAAAAAAAATCCACTATACTGGTCATTTACGTATTATGTTTTTTTTTTTATCTGCCAGTTTCCTGCCATATTTTCTGGTCTGATTTTGTGCTGTGTGAGCACTGATGTGTGTCTATTTGAAGTCTTATTCTAATGTCTGACATGATAATTGGCAGTTTCTGTGGAAAGCTATTTGGTTGTGAAAGCTGCAGAAATCTTCACTTTTTAATGAAACACAGAGCGGGACAATGTTAGTCTGTCAAGAGGCTTATCCGTTACCTCCTGTCCCTCGTGAAACCACTCAAAGCTCTTTCTTTCAAAGGCAAAAAAAGAGAAAGCTTTTTGTCCTCTTAGCAAATCATTTGAAAGATCATATCTATAGACGTAATCTGCTGTTTTGTGCCTGAGCTATCTGCCTTCAAACGCAACATCGGTCAAAAAAGAATTGTTGCCATAAATTTTACTTATTGCAATAAAATGGAAATAGAGCCATATTCATCATTTGTGTCTCTCTCTTTTCGCTCTCTCAAGAATGTTTTCCTGCGTGAGTTTAAGCGAGCGTATCCACGATTAACTGGAATTTTGACTAAACAATCCTCCGAGGTTCTCTCAGTCATTACGCTTAAATGTGACAGAGTGTTAATGCTCAGAGATTTTAACATTCATGAGGAAAAAACAAAAGAAACTGGAGCCACAGAGTGTGAGAGGAACAGAGATATGACACTAATGAAGATGTATGCTGCCAATACAGATCACTGTGTGTGTGTGTGTGTGTGTGTGTGTGTGTGTGTGTGTGTGTGTGTGTGTGTGTGTGTGTGTACTCCGGGAGAACGGACTTCATTGGGCTCTAAAGTGCCTACGAAATAGCTTGATAAATGCGAGTAGGAAAAAAATTACATTTGTCAGTCACAATTTATTCAGCTGGTAAAGCCTCCATTGCTCTATTACCCGTGTCATGTCTGTGCATCTATGTGTCATTACAACATCCTGCTGATTCATAAATTATCGCCGGATTACTGTTTTCTTTATCACCTTGCTGAGCTACTGTTGCTTCCAAATGCAGTTAAAAGAGACATACCAGTTATTGCAATCTATTCCACACAGTTCTTTTCCTTACTTTTTTGGTCCAAACCTTGCTGCTTGTCACTAAAATCTGGGAACAAGAAAGCTCTTGCGACTCCTGACCTTTGTGTGAAGAACAGCCTGCAGGCAGCCTTGACTCTTTGTGTCTCTGCAGCAAAGTCAAAATGAAACAGAATTATTGTCAAACACGCAGACCCACATTTGAAAGAAAATAAAGTCACTTAAAGTCAGGCGTTAATAAAAGTTTAAGGCACGACAAGTGACACTTCGATTCATATTTTTAAAAAGGAAGACTTCCTGTAAGTTGAGCCTTAAACCAAGTCGGCTTGTCCAGAAAATCAGGAAGTGCTGAAAACCAAGTTTACAGTGAAGTGACCTCAATCAGAATTGATGTGACGTTACATAGCCAGAAAATGTGCAGACAGGAGGAGGTTCGGATGGATTGATGGGTCACAAAACATCCGACTTAGTTGAGACAGGACACCACTGATGGTTTCTTCCAGGGATGGCTTCTGCAGCTTTTTCATGACTGATACACACCAAACCCTGAAGCCAAGTGAGAAAAAGCTTAATCTAGAAAATAAATGTCATTTTAAAACCATTTTCTCTGCTTTATGAACATCATAACACAGCAGTGGGGTTTTTTCTTGCATTTCTTGTTGCATATTTTCTGGCTTTGCTTCTTTCTCTCTCTTTTTTTGCCTTTTTAATTAAAATGACAGCGTATTTATTAGAGTAGTGCGCATAGAAGAGAAATGATCAGCAGCACAAATATCCGTTTTCCAATAATCTGTTTTTTCTCTGCTCAGAGCAATTTTACATGGGTTTAAAAGACAGAGTGGTGCACTATGCAGCAGTGTAAAGAGGAAATGTAGGTCTGTAGTGCTGCAATGTTTCTTAAAAAAGAGAAAAGCTGATGGGGCAGAACAGGCAGTATACTTCGATCCATATTCATATTTCAATTTGTTTTTAGAGACCTCTCTACAACTGCTGATGCACTTTGAAGGATCAGTCATTTTCTCATTTTTAGGAGGGAGCACCCACCAGTCTTTTTTGCATAAATATGTAGTTAAAGGGTTTTCCCGTGGCTGTGTGAGTCTGTGAGTGAGGAATATGTTTCTACTGTGCATCACATGCCTGCTCCATATCAGAAACTACATGTTGCACCTCTCTGCAGCCCTTACTTGCATTGCAGTGGCACTGCAAAAGTCTTTCTCTGTTTCTCTCCACACGTGATGAGGTATGGATTAAGTAATGACTTCTTGCCTTTGTGCTCTATGGGCAGTCATTTTTAGCAGAGATTATTCACATGCATTACCAGTAAAAAAACAACCCAGACATGCAACAGTTTATTTCTCCTCCAGAAAGTCTCTATGAATGAAGATCAGTACATCTGGACTGCGTGTGTGAGCTGTTTGGAAGATAGCATAGGAAATTTTCTGCTCTATGCAATCAAAGCCAATAAATACAGATTTGCATCCAGCGGCTGATTGTTACACGAGTGGGCAACAGTGGAAGAGCCAGTGGATGCACAGCTGTATTTATTGTCTCTGATTGCGTAGGGCAGCAAATTTGCTATACAGTTTCCCACTGTTTAACAGGCTCTTACCGCATGTGAGGGTGGAATGGGTTGTTAATTTGTTGTATTGTCTTTGAAATATCTCATCGTTGAAAGGGCTGACCCATGCAGTCACCTGTGGACCTTAGAACCATGATTATCCCAATAACTGTCTGTTTGTGAGCATGCGCTTAATTGCAAGAGGAGACGGCTGTGCTGGAGTAATGCTGTGGTTATGCCTGATATATCGGTCATTGCTCACATTAACTGTAGCATCAACACAGCCCTGAAGTCCAAAACAGTAGGTGCTGGAGTAAATGGACTTCCACTCAGGAAAGGCTTTTCTTTACCAACTGTTTCACTCTGTCACTCTCTGTACCATCTCAGAATTTCTATACTCACATAAACCCTGTGAATTGATCCAAATAGTAGTATAGTATAGATAGTAGATAGTGTATACAGTGGGTAAAATAATAATCATTAATTTTCTAAGTAATTATATTTCTAAAAGTGCATTTGACATTAAATTCTTACCTGATATTGGTAACAACCCATCAAATCATCAAGTACAAAGAAATGGGGGTTTTGGGATGACATGCAGTTCCTTTTGACTTCCAAATGTAGAGTGTATTATGGCATCCAAAGAGTTCAGTTTTGGTTTCATCTGACCAGACCGTATGCTCCCAGTATTTCACAGGCTTGCCTAAATATTGTTTAGTAAACTGAGCACGAGCATGGTTTTTCATGAGCAATGGAGTCTTGGTGAGTGTGCATACATGCCATGGCGGCTGAGTGCATAATTGTTTTCTTTGAAACTTCACATTCCCACACGATCCAGTCTCACAGATCTCTCTATTTTACACAGTCTAAAGTAGATTATTTTCACAATAAAGGTTCCAAATATGTTGGATGCTCATGTTTGTTGTTGTTTCCATTGTCATGAATCAGCATCATGAGTCTGTCAAGCTCCTTTTATACGTTATCATTTTGTCATGATCTGGGGTGTCGGTGATGTGGCTGTGCTGTTGTTTCCCTGTCTGAAGCTTTGGTTCCTCGCCCGGTCCATGCCCGCCTCTCTCCACCTGCAGCTCGCCAGCAATCAGCACGGCAATCTTACCGGTGCAGACCTTCACTCTCTGCCAGATTATCAGCTAAACTATAACGGTAAATCAGCCTCTATGCATAGCTAGTTCAAGTATTTGCTTGTGTGTAATCTCATCCTCTCATTTCTCCAGTTACCTGCATCTCCGGTTCATTCTCCACTTGCCTCCGAACCAGCCTGAATTTCCTCTGTCACCGGTCCTTCATCCCACCTTATGAAATAGACTCTGTGTTCAGTCCCATGGCGCTCAGACTTAATCTGCCTCCCTCTCTGCACATTCACCCCACTTTCCTTGTCTCTAGTGCTGGAGACTGGAGTGCACAAACCAGTGCACTCCAGCCTGTTGTCCACACCTCTGGTTTATTCTCCACTTACCTCCCTACCTACCTGGATTCCCTCTGTCACCAGTCCTTCACTTTATCCACAACTACAGCCAATTAACCACCTCACACACATACAACTCACCTCATCTATGGTCCCTTTCATCTGGTCTTAAGGATCGGCGCTGAGGTGAACAGATTCATTTAGAAATGGTTGCTTCAGATTCTGGTGCACCCAGAAACGAAATTACTATTAATTGCGGAGGTGGACACATCCAATTCCTGCATGGGGGCTGTTCTCTCTCAGTGTTGAGGGGCCCAACATAAGTTCCAGTCCTGTGCCTTTGTCTCCTGGCAGCTATAGCCCACATAGCGTAACCTAACTGTACCACGTTAGGACCCAAAGTATGTCTAAGCTCTGTAGACTAACCTCAGATGGAGAGGCTGATCAGCTCAGGTGCCTGGGTTCAAATACACCCGGAACTCCTAAGCATCCTTTGCTACTCGTCTGTCACCATCCGAAATTAAACCGGAGCACTCCAGCCCATTGTCTGCACCTCTGGTTCATTCTCCACTTACTTCCAAACCTGGATTCCCTCTGTCACCAGTCCTTCGCTCCTGTTTCCTCCTAGGCTGCATCTTCTTTCTACCCACCGCTGCACCACCTGTGGTAATCATAAAACTCACCTGTAGCCATCAGTACTGGAAATAATACCTCCCTCTTCCCGTTGCAGTGGATCCTGTCCCTGTGAAGTTTCCACAATGTCCTGCTCTGCCATCGAATAATTAAATTAATTAAATTATTTTAATTAAATCAGTTTAAGTTTGAGTTCCTAGTGTACTGAGTCTGCTTTTGGGTCCATCCTTCCACTGGCCTCTCGCTCACTTATGACACATTTACATGTTATAAGCCTTCTTATAATTTTTCTGGTTACTTGCTGTTTAGTTTATGTTTTTTTTTTCACAGTTCTGACTCTCTGAATATAATTGTTTGGTTTAAAATTGTCCTCTCTTGCAGTAATAACCACATGTTGCACATGTTTTTGGAAACACCTTACTTTTTACAGTTTATGTATACTTTTGTGTTCATTAGTTCTGAGGTTTCGTGTAAAGGAATTAGGTGTTTACAAAAGGACCACAGTAGTTATGCTCCTTAAAGAAATAAAACTTTAAACACCCAAACAAAATCAAGAGCTCTAACCCTTCGTGTTATTAAGCCAATTATTCAGATCACCAGTGAGTCAGCTGATTTACAATATCTTTCTTTCCCCCCTTCTTTAAGAGTTTGTGTCTGCATGAAGAAACATGTTCAGGTTCACAGAGATGCAGCTTAAACACAGAAAGCCTTTAAATTTTCCCGAAAAATCCTGATGAGTCATCATAAATCAAAACGCTGCTCTAGCCTCCATAATGTAACAGCTGCGGCTGCAGTAACCTCAGAGCTTTTTCCTCAGAGCAGATCAATATCACTGTAATGAATTGTACTCAAACACACACGCAGGTATTTTTCATTATTTCGGCTCTGTGTTGCTCTTTGAAGTGTAACAGAGCCTAGTTGAGGGCTAATTTAGCCACACTGATGGTAGGAAAAACCCGACAAAGAACATTTTAGAGGGAGATCGCTACTGATTTGAGCCCGAGCTTCAGCAAGGTTAAAAGGAACGAGTTGAAGAGGCAGAGGTGTGTTTCTGTGTGCATGTGTGTGTGCATGGGAATGTGTGTAGGTGTGATGCGCAGAATCAGCAGCGTGTGTGCAGGTGTGTTCTCACAGGTGTGTGTGTGTGTGTGTGTCAGAAGAGGCTCGAGGGGATGTAGCAGCAGTTTCCTGCTACTCTCGGTCGCTCCCTGAGAAATCAATTCCAGATGCTGCAGAGCTTCTCTCTCCTCCTCTCTTCCATCCTCTTACAGTTTATTTCTCCCTCCCATCTTCTTTATCTCTCTTCATCTTTCTTCTTCATTTGAAAGAAGCAGCAATAAGAGTAAAACAATATACTACTTCACATAGAACATTTTATCCAATTCCTCAGGTGGTGTTTAGCCATTGATCTGGAACGCAGCAACACATCAGGAAGCCGGTTTATTGTGATCATGTGTATTGAACAAGGCGCCAGTCACATCCAGGCCTCAGGAAAACTACATTTAGGCCCAGTGTTTCCAGTCCATAAGGAAGACACACAAAAGAAGGCTTTGAAATGTCTTCCAAGGCTTCTTGCTAACAGTGCAATGGATTCCAACAAGCTTCATAAGCGCATAAGAGTTCTCCAGACTTTCTGAAGGTCTTTAACAGTTTAAAGCCTGAAACATAAATAATTGCCAGAATTTTTTTAAAGCATTATTTTAAAGCTGTTTTTTTATTCCTTTCTTTTTTCTTTTTTTTTTTTTTTTTTTTTTTTACAATTTATTCCTTAAACATGTTTTTTTTTTTTAATGTGTTTTGGTGATCCAGAAGTCTCAAAAAGTCACAAAAACTCAAATGCACTTGGCTTTAGGTTAAAAAGTGTTCCTTTGGACATTGGCTGCTTTTTCACTGCGTTTCAGTCCTTGTACCAGAAAAATTTTCAGAGTTTGTCTGATCTATTTGTTGTTGTTAACCCATTTTACACTGACCTATTAAAGTATACAAAAAGCACCGAACTCAAGGGATGAATAAGTGTTGTGGTCATACCTCGAGTTAGCCTGCCAAAGGTACTTTTAAATCCGGTCAGTTCAGGCTGTGTTGAAAGACAAAGGCGGCCATACCAAGTATCTGTTTTTGTTTCACACAAAGCATTTCCATGTGTGTTCGCAGAGCACTGCATATTTCGTTCAGATTTCTTCATTAACTAGCAAACACAGCAGGAAAAACTGGATAAGTGTTACATATTGCACCAGTTCAGACTGCCCAGTGCACAGCTTTAATGATTGGGTGAAGGTCTTGGCCACACTGACCAACACAATAAAAATGTTTCTTACAGCTGGGCACTTTATGAATTCACTGATTCAATTGATTTCAGTTTAAAAGTCAAATATGTGACCTTTCACTTGCAGAAACATTTGAACAAAACCACTGTGGCAAAATAGATTTTTTTTCAAACTGCTACATTATTAAGCTAAGGTTTGGGGGATCCAGAAATTGTTTAGGCATAGCATACATTCTCACTGCTATGCCGATGACACCCAACTTTATCTATCCATGAAGCCAGATAACACACACTAATTAGTTAAACTGCAGGAATGTCTTAAAGATATAAAGACCTAGATGACCTCTAATCTTCTGCTTCTGAGGTTATTATACTTGGCTATAAAAACCTTTTAGAAATATGTTATCTAACCAGATACTTATTCTGGATGGCATTACTTTGGCCTCCAGTAACACTGTGAGAAATCTTGGAGTCATTTTTCACCAGGGTATGTCCTTCTATGCACATATTAAAGAAATACGTGGGACCGCTTTCTTCCACCCCGCAGTCTGAGCGCGCTCAGACTGTGATTTTACTTGTGGTTCCTAAAGTATTGAAAAAGTAGAATGGGAGTCAGAGCCTTCAACTTTCAGGCCCCTCCTCTGTGGAATCAGCTTCCAATTTTCAGGATGCAGACACTATCTCTACCTTTAAGATTAGTCTTAAAACTTTCCTTTTTGCTAAAGCATATAGTTAGAGCTGGATTAGGTGACCCTGAATTCTTCCTTCCTTACGTTGCAATAGGTGTAGGCTGCTGTGGGCTTCCCATGATGCATTGAGTGTTTCTTCTTCAGTCACGGTTCTCACTCACTATGTGTCTATGCACTTCTCTGCATTTAATCATTACTTATTATTAATCACTGGCTATTATTAATTCCACATGTCTCATGCCTGTCCTCCTTTCTTCACCCCCTGGACGCCCCTCCCTGAGCCTGGTCCTACTGGAGGTTTTTTCCTGTTAAAAGAGAGTTTTTCCTTCCCACTCTTGCCAAAGCACTTATTCATAGGGGTCATTGTTGGGATTTTCTCTGTTTTCTTTGTGTTATTGTAGGGTCTTTACCTTACAATGTAAAGTGACTTTATAACAACTGTTGAGCTGTATAAATAAAACTGTACTGAACTGAATTAGTGGTTACTGTCACAGAATACAGTCAAGGTGAGACAGAGCCTAAAGTGAGCCTGAGTCGTCCCTTTAACCAATTTTCTGTGTAATGATTTTTCAGCACATCTTCATCCCTAAGCTAACTAACAAACTGTTCCCAAGCCAACTAAAAAACTGTAACTCTGGCTTAACAGGCACAAAACAGCTGACACGTCAACACACACATACACAGAAACACACAAACACAGCAGCATATTACTGTTCCACCAGGGAACTAAACTGCTTACAGGACACACTGGAGTCCTTAATGACCCAAGGTGTGTATGTGTGTGTATGTGTGAACTGTTTTTTATATCTGCATTTTACCTGCACACAGTTTTCCTGTGTTTCTGTTTCTTCCCCTGTAACTGCTTTACATCAACGTGTTACGTTTTTGACCTCAAGAGCATATGTAAGAGTACGGGTGCATGTCATGTGTGTATGAATGTGTGTCTGTCTGTGTGTGTGGATCAATAAAGTTATACCTGTAATAAGCTAGCGAGGCTGTTGTGACAATATTGCAGCTCTCTCAGGAGAACAGATATGAGAAAGTGTTGTGTAATTTACCTCAACAGCAAAATTCAGAAGTGCATCATTTCCTGAGTGCTTCTTTGTCTCACTACTGTTCCTGAGTGAGACAAAGAATGAGACAGCACGTTGTTATTCTAGGCTAATGGGATAATGAATAGAAACTAATCAAAAAGTTGCAATTCAAAATCTTTTCATCATTAAGTTGTGATTACAAAAAAGTCCAGGTTATTGAGATAATGACAGTAACAATTTAGATTATGTTTAATCTGAAAACTACAAAAAAAAAAAAAAAACCAAAAAAATACCATCATCTCAGCACTGAGTAAAATGCCTGTTTTAGGTTCATCTTCATCCTCTCTCTTTAGATTTTGTGTGGTGTGATTATTTCCAGGATCCCCTCAATAAAACAAGAAGAAAAAAAAAACAAAAAGCCCCGACAACAACTATGTCTTACCTTCTAATAAAGCACCTTTATAAAAACTTTAAGAGTTTGAACCTCTGGCTTAAGAATTGCAATAAATCCAGGTTTCTCAGTGTGGGTAACATTTTGTGTGGCCTGCAGGTGTGACAGGTGTGCGGATAAAGCATCCACAGTTCATTCTGTCATATTGTTCTCGCCATCATAGCAGACTGAACCATCCAGCACTGACATCCACAGCATCAGTCAAAAGTTTGGACACAATTATGGATAGCTGACTTTGACTGCTACACTATATGCAATGTCAAGAAACGCCACCACACTAATTGTTGAAAACCAGTACAAAAATGACAATTACCAGTATAAACCACCAGTGATGTTTTAGAAACAATGCAAAAAGAAGCAATCCAGTGATGTACCTCAATCAAAATAATTTCACTGAAAAATATCAGAGCTGCAGACTACCAAGAAGTGAGTAACCCATGAGCATGCATTTATGGATCACTAACCTGGCAAAGGAAAAACTTGGAGTTCATACTCTTCTTCTTATTTGTCTTTTGGTTGCTCAATTCAGGGATTATAAAAAATAATCGGCCTGCATATCCTTCTTCCCTACATCCAAAAACCTTCTCTGTGGTTTCTACATCCTTTGTCCTGCATTTCCACTATACACATGTTCAAACATGGGCAGCACGGTGGCACAGTGGTTAGCACTGTTGCCTCACAGCAAGAAGGTCCTGAGTTAAATTCCACCATCAGGCCGGGGTCTTTCTGTGTGGAGTTTGCATGTTCTCCCCGTGTTTACGTGGGTTCCCTCTGGGTACTCCGGCTTCCTCCCACCGTCCAAAGACATGCAGCTTGTGGGGATAGGTTAATTGGATAATCCAAATTGTCACTAGGTGTGAATGTGAGTGTGAATGGTTGTCTGTCCCTGTGTGTTAGCCCTGCGACAGACTGGCGACCTGTCCAGGGTGTACCCCGCCTTTCGCCCTATGACAGCTGGGATAGGCTCGAGTGCCCCCCGCGACCCTGAAAAGGATAAGCGAATGGATGGATGGACATGTTCAAACCTTCTGAGCATTGCTCCTCTACTTTTATTGCTCCTCAACCTGAGCTGTGCCTCTGATATTCTGATCTTCAAACAATGCATCATAGCAGGTCTTATCATAGCTTATCCTTCTGTCACAAATCATCTCTGATTCTTGTTTTCACCCGCTCCACCCTGCCTACACTCTCTTCTTCACCGACCATCGCTTTGGATGGTTGATCTAATCTATTTAAAACTCATCTAACTTCACTGTCTCTGCTTTTTGCACCCCTCTCTCTCATTCACACAAATGTATTCTGTCTTCCGTCTACTCTTTTTGATTCCTCTTCTCTCCAGTGCATACCTCCACCTCTAACTACAGAGATAATTAGAGATGTACAATAATGCTAATAAGTGCAAAACTACCATAAAAAAATGACAGGACAATTTTATTCAACCTTGCAGACAAGTCTTCTGAAAATAATAAAATATTGAAAATATGATTCACAACAACAGTTAAAAATCTTTTAGGTAATTTTTACAACAGGTCATCAAAGATCAGGTATCTTGTTTTGCTTGTGATCTTACTGCAGACTGAGCTGAGTTACACACTTGTTTATTTAGGTTCAAGAGCTTCTTTGTAAAGTTAAGTTCTCAAACAACTTTACCAGCATGACAACAGAAGTCAGGGAGAGACTGCACATGGATGTTCCAAATACTGAATGCAGCTAATTGTTTCCCATTTAATTTAATGTTTCTGGACAGCTGTTTTGCCTACAGCCTCTAATCAAATGCACCCTTTCTTTTATCATGCACAGTTATCACTCCTCTTCATTGATAATTATTAACCTAGTAAGTGTTAGCCTGTAGACATCATGGCTCTGGAAGTTAAGACAAGGAATGAATGGGAGAGAAAAACATACAGTCATTGTGAGTCTGTTAATCTTTTGTGTAATGGAAAAGGAAAAAAAGTGTAGGTTTATCTATTAAATTGACTACCAGCCCGTGTCACAGCTAACACACCAGAGAAAAACAAATACACCTATGGCCAATTTGGAATCAGTAATTTACCCAACAAGCACAGGAAGAAGGCCTGAAATACCCCACCCAATAGTCCTAAGTGTTTTCGCCTCCTCTGATAGGATCCTTTGGTCTGAACTTAAAGAACAGTAACGCTCTGTTTCTTTATTCCTTTGATAGCTCCTGATATCTGTGATTCTAGAAGTGAAACCACCGAAAACACGTGTTCGTTTCTCCACTTCTCCGCTATTTGCAAATGGTTAAATAAAGATAAAGATGGGAGTGGAACTCTCACATTGATTGAGATGGATAAAAAAAGAGTTTTGTGTGTAAATCTAACAGAAAGAATGCTGATGCACACGTTTGCCTTTGTGCGTAGAAAGTTTTAGCAAGAAATCTGCACAATTTTCTCCTGATTCAAGAACTTTGTTCTGCATATGATGAAAGTATTTACAAGAGCCTATCTGAGGCTTCTCGTGGAGACATACCACGTGTGCAACACCTGCAGCTCATATTGTAGTCTCTGCTCACAACAGAAAACACAAACCTCTGTTTTACATTTTTTAGGAGGAGTGATGCTTGGCGGGATGAGATAGAAACCAAGTAGAAAATAATGATGGGGTTTGAGAGAGAATGATCGAGATGGTGGCCTGGATTCAGGAGAAACAGGTGTGCACACACTGTCAGCCATAAAGGATATAAACACACACTCACACATGTATGCATGGAGAGTCACGCATTTAAATACTCTTACATGTGAGTAACTCATAAAGAAATCCGCACACAGGCCGTTCCCTGGACAGGACAGATGAATGATGCAAGGATTTGAAATTAAAGATCCTGGTATCTGATGGTTTTCCTTTCCTTTCTATTCCTTTCCTTTCATTCTTCTTCTTCTCATCTCCTGGCCTCTGTTTATTGTTGTGTTAAATAGGCTAATCTTAGTCATGGCTGCCTGTGTGCGTGTGAAGGCGAGTCATCCGAGAGTGGTATGGTGGTTTATTAAAGGAAAACCATTAGCCGTCTGCTTGACTCCATGCATTCACTCCCTCTATATTCTCTCTTTCACACACACACACACACACACACACACACACACACACACACACACACACACACACGATGCAGTTCCAACTGGCCTATTGTTACTCCCCTCTGCTTTTATAACTCATCGAATATACATGATGGTACCATTTAGAGAAGAGAAGAGAAGAGAAGAGAAGAGAAGAGAAGAGAAGAGAAGAGAAGAGAAGAGAAGAGAAGAGAAGAGAAAAGTCCTCATTTGATGACTCAGTGTGTGATTAGCTCATTTCCAAGAGAGTGTATATCTGTGTGTTTGAGAAAGAGGGACAGCTACCCAGTTTAAAACACCATGTAAGCATCTCTATGCATGTCTATTTACAGAGCATAACGATGCACACATCCCTTCACTTACATATGCATACCTGCATGTGCTCTATTCTTTTTCCCATTGAACTGAAATCATGGCTGCTACATCCTCTGAGCTAAAGAGGAAAGGGACCAACCAGCTTATTTAAAGCATTCACGATGGTGTAGTGTATGTGTGCATTAGGGCGTACAACATAGCTAACTGCAGATTTATGAAGGCTCCTTAACAGCGAAGTGTACATACAGGCTTTGGAGTAATATGTGCCGCTAAGGAAGGACCTTATTTTGCACGTATTTCAACAGTGTAGCTTCGTAATGAGGGAATCTGGGTGCTGAACTGGCCTGTCTGCAGTCCACACCTGTCCTCCATTTGCACAAAAGAGACTCCGAATTGTTGAGTGGCTAAGCTCAAAGTCTACTAAGGGCAAGCATTACACAATTAAAAACTGCAGTAACTATTCTTCTCAGTACCTAAATGGTGGTAAAACCTGCTTTGCAGACTAAAGACTGTGAGTTGTCCATGTAGGTCCTCTCTGGGTCCCTGTGATTTTGACAATGATGTGATCTTTAAGTTATGTGATTTAAATGATTTACAAATGATTACACAGTATTACACAGTATCTAGTTACATTTAACAGAGAAGCAAAACTTTTTGGGGAATAAGTTTGCATCCCATAATTTTCTCTCAAATGTAATTATTCCACAGTCCACGATGTTAATTGTTAAGCACCATCACACTTGCCATGCCAATAAAACACCCAGTGAACTGAGAAAACTGGGCCCAACTGGAGGCTAGAGAGATGTGTGATCACATCTCTACAAGATGGCACTCTGAGTGTTAAAGCACTTATTTTCACACTGTAACAGTGATTTTTTTAAAAAAAAAGAAAAAAAAGAAAAGTCATCCAGTTTTTCAATTACTGTTTTTCAAAACACTGATGTGTCACACCTTTTGCCTGCCACAAAAGCCAACCTGACCAGCTCTGTAACATGTTGATCTGCGACACGACATGAGAACAACACCGCACTGGAAACTTCTGCACTTAGTGAGCTTTTAGTTTAATGCACAGCATTTTTCCAATACTTGCGGAAAGAATTAGTTCACAGACAGCAAAAACATATCCAAGTCTGCCCTCGCATTTTATCCTATTTCCTCTTGTAGCATAAAGACACTGTAAGCTTTATACCGTAAACACTTTTAGGCAAATCTGCTCATCTCACCTCTGTCACAACAGGCGCTGACATCAGAAAAACTGGTTGTCTGGTCAAAAATGATGGATGAAGAATTAAATTAAAAACAGATTTATTACAAGAATCTAATTTAGCTACCATTTTAGCTCTGTCCAAAACAAGTAAACACAGCACAAGGTGGTTTTATTCTCCGAGAACTAACTCGCAGCCATCCAAGAGGCATGGCACTTTGCCACACGTATTTCTCCCCTCAAAAACACGAAAGTCTTGAAAAACAGCAATGGGGTTAACACCTGTCACTTCAACCTGTTATTCTTTTGTTTACCTCTCACCTCCCTGATGAGGAAAACAAACATACCTTTTTTGTGACTGCTGTTTACAAGCTGACGCTGTGCCTTCAGCATTAATGAGCGATCATGCTTTTCTCATCATCAATCTGCAAAAGTGTGCCGCATCCAACAACCAGTCGCTTAATTTCAGCTTTCAGTCCATGAGTTTTATTATATCCACATTCTCTGTTAGAGGCTGTTTGTCAGCAGCACAAAGGAGCTGAAAATCTGAAAGCAGTTTCATCTCATTTCAACGTGAAGTTATTATCAGTGATTTAATGCATGAATATGTTGGTTTTATTGAGTCTTCTGTCCTACGTGAAACCAAAGAGCTCACAGGAATATCAGAGCATGATTAACCATATCAGGTTCTACATTTTTTCATACAAGTTTACAATCAATCTGAGTCACGCTGCACCAATGAGTTCAATGACACCTCATTTTGCATTATAGGAAATTAAACTCAGCTGGTTGCATTCTGGTATATATTCCTATATAAGACTAAAGTTGCTGAGCGCCAAGTTCTTTTGCAGTTAAGTTGGTGCCCTGCAGCAACTTCATCACTATTTATTTGTTTTATCACAAACTTTGGAAGCACCAAAGTTGCTTTGACGGCAGCTGATTGCAAGTGGGTGGAGTCCCAGTCTCCATGTTTAAAGCAACCATTTCAAAGGTAACATGATCATAAGTTCAATGCCTGTTGTTTTCTCTAATGTTACTGATCAAGAGGACAAAATCAAATGCATCGCTCCCACAATAAAGTCGGCTCGAGTTCTTACCTGTGCAATATCAGAAATTTGTGCATGTAAATAAAATGTCAGTGATGTTTTATGGATAAACAGTAAAATGTAAATGAATGAATGTCTGGACATTAGATGAATTACTGTGTTGTACATTTTGTGGCTTCATTTTCTTTCTGGGTGCCTGTGCTTCCTTCTTGCATGAGGGGAAAAAACTGACTTATTTATCAGCTTGTCAGTATTAAGGATCCAGTTGTTACTTCAATAATTTATCTTTACAATATACTCAGTGTAATTCTTGTTTATAGCGCTCTGCTGTTTCCTGATTTGTAATCTCTGTAATTGAATTTGCTGCCCGATACTGTTCTCAGACTTTCGCAGTTCCCTTTAATAAAGCTTTAAAGGCCAGCTGCTGCCTTCAACCTTTATTGAAAGTGTTTAACTCGCTGCATACTGTAGCTGCTCGCTTATATTTATGATGAGGGCAGAAAAAGCGAACTCGAAACATGTCTGTGATATCCTTGACAAACACGATGAGGGATAAACATTCCTTTATTGAAAAATGCAGGTTTATTTCTCTCAGCATTTTAGGTTTTCTCTGAGCGGAGCTGTGTGCTGCTGTAGTGTTGGAGGTCTTGATCATCCACACACACGCATACACACACATACACACACTTACTCTCTGTGGTGTGTGTTCGGTGCAGAGCACAGGAGACTGTTGCTGTTAAAAAATGCACATCCTGCTCTGTTGCACAAGCTGCTGCCACTGCTGCATGGCAGACAAAGTGGGTCAGCACACACACACACACGTGCGCGCGCGCACACACACACACACACACACACACACACCCACACACACACACACAGACGATTACATACACCAGCAGGTGCACGCACAAACACCAACACACACGCACACACAAACTAATGCAAACACACAGAGGGATCTGGGGACAGTCACACTCTTGCACTCATATGTTATCTCTTAATAAGTCCCCCTCTCTTTCTTTCACTCGCTTATGAACACACATGTATGTGTGAACACTGAGCAATGCCCCAATGAGAGCGTTTCTTCTGCATCTGGCAATATTTGCTGTTCTCCAGCTGTTCCAGCACTTAGGGCCTGATGATGAAAAGTATGCAAGCAGCAGACCTCTACATAAGAAGAAACGAAACAGCAGCACTAAAGAGGAAAGGAAAGGAAAGGAAAGGAAAGAAGCAAAAACGAGGAAGTAAGGGAGAAAGATACAAAGAGGGAAGTAAAAATTAAGGTGTAAGAGTGAAAAGAAAGGAAAGGAAAGAAAAGAAAAGAAAAGAAAGGAAAGGAAAGGAAAGGAAAGGAAAGGAAAAGAAAAGAAAAGAAAAGAAAAGAAAAGAAAAGAAAAGAAAAGAAAGGAAAGGAGAGGAAAGGAAATGAAGGGAAAGGAAAGGGTTAAATACACTCGTTTACAACTTTAGTCCTGCATGTTGAAAAATGAGCACATATATAAGACAAGGGAGTGAAACCAGATTCTATAGGGGATGTTAGAGAAAACAAAGTAGGGCAGGAAAGGAGAGAAGAGAAAAGCAAGAGAACAAGAGAAGAGAAACTACACACAAAAGTTGATAAGAATGCAAAAGTGCATTCAAAGGCAAACACAGATATTTTTTTTCTTTTTGCCAAATGAGGGTCTTGATTAACTTACCATTGTGTAACAAAAAAGGCTGATGGCAGTTTCAGTGCTGTGTGTCCAGCTCTTAATTAGATCACTAAGATGCTTACTAAAGCTTTAGTACCCTAAGAGTGTTTATTGGACCATAAAAACTAGTGTTGCGTCATCTCAGAAGAACTAAAAACACACACACAATTGTATGGCAATCAAAAAGTGTGTGTTCCTGAAAAAGTCACTGTAGGTCCCTGAGGTCCAGGAGGAGACAGCATAATACCCCAGAACCCATTGTGAAAGACATAATTAGGCGATGTGGAGGCAGGTGTGATGACACCACACGCACACCGTGCACACATGGTGTCATGCACCCGCAAAAAGCCACTTGTAAATACACACGAGACACAAGAGATCTGCCAGAGATGAACACACTTTATCCTACACACACAGACACAAAGCAGCATGAAAGTCAAGTCCCTTGTCCTTCCTGAGCCACCTGTCAACAGACACAAAAACAATCTGGTTTCATATCAGTCACCAAGTGAACCCACACTGGTGTTTCCTTCCTGCAGCGGACCTACACACAATTTTACCCAATAACCATTTCGTGGAATCATTTAGGTCATAAAATCCCACTAAAACCTTCAGCAATGAAAAGCTGTGATTCCCCATTTAGATGGAGAGAAAGTTTCAATTGAAAACAGCACTGATGAAACTCCTTGAAACTCGCCCATGTTTTATAATGCATGTATTTAGTGAGTGTCATAAAACATCTACGCATTGATTCCAATAATGAAAAAATCCTCAGGCAGGAGGGAAGCTGAACAGCCGCACACAGTAAGCCACAGACACTACAGCCTAATACATTTACTTATTATGGTGTCAGTGTCAGAATTTTTTAAATGCAGGTTATGCATGTCCATCTAAATGATGTAGCCAATGCTTTTTGGTCTTGCAGGAAAAGTTCCATCAAATACAAAAATGCTTTTCCATGTAAACCTTTGTGTCTCTGAATGTAAAAATAATTAATTTTTTTGTCACCACCCACATTTTTAAAAATATATTTTAAAGTCATCTTGTGAAATTTCGCCAAACATCATCAAACACAAAAACTGCACTGCTGAAGAATAATCATAGATCAATGTGAAGTTCTGCGTTGCTTCCAATGGCCAGCAGGGGTGAGTCCTCTGGTTGCAATAAATAGAACTCTGATTTAATACTCCCATAAACACATTCTCAGAGAGGTTACAGACTCATTCGCTAATTTTAAGTTGCTTTAAATGCAGCATGATGTTGATTTTGTAAATTATGCTAGCATTCAAATTAATATAGACTTTAAAGCACAGCACGTACCAGTCCAGGCCTGTCTGACTGACTGACCACCGACTACCATACAATAACCACATTTTCTCAGATTCCTTCCTTTGGTTGAGATGGTATCTAAACAAGATAATGACGGCCAAAGTGCTCAGGTTGAGGTTCCTAATGCTACATTAATAATATGGAAACCAGTGGCTGGAAACCAAGTTTTGCAACTCTGTGCAATCTTGTTGCCTTGGAAATGTTTGTTTCAAAGATAAGGGAACAGGTCAGCAACCACTCACAGTCAGATGTCATCTTTAAAGGGACATCAACAGATTGCTAAAACACCAATAATTTGGTTATCAGTTTACTTTTTGTCTGGTATTAATTTGTGACTCAGTGGGGTCAAGTCGACGGCTACATGCAATCTGATTTGGATAAAATAGCCATTAACTGTGATTAAGGGGCAAAAATTGCAATTCTATTGCTATTTTTCATCAACCTGTTGCTGTCTACATATACAAACATTTGAAGCACTTACATTCAGAGTCCAGCCATAACCTCACATGTTTGAGAGAGAAATTCCTCAACTCTTGGTTCTGACATAGATGCTGCAGGATGGCAATTTAACTACAAAATGAAAAAGGTGCAAAGCAACCTTTTTTTTATATAAGAGAATATAACCTAATCGCAACAAGTTGGCAACCAGCTGAGTCGAGTCTCCTACTGCAAAGAGATGACATGCACAGAAGAGTTGCTCTCATCAGTGCAGAGTGACTTAAATTGATTGCAATGTGTGGAATCTGTCGGCATCTAAAGACCAGATTTAGACTGCAATTATTTAAAAATCTGTCTGAGAGGGATTGCAGTCTGCCTGAGTGAAATGGCCAATATTTGGAGACAGGCTCCTCCTGCCAGGTGACCTGTGCAACTCTCCTGTGCTTGAATGTGGTAGCCCAGAGCGTGTGTATGCAACCTTCTTAATTCCCGTTAACCACTTTAAATTCAACCAACTGGTTGACTGACAACAGGTCTCCGACAACCAAAAGATTCAATGCAATCGCTGAGCAACTACCAGTTTATCCCCGGTCGCAGGGAAGTTGCCATCCTCTGTGTATTCTAATGTGACTGAGCTATAAACAGCAGTTGATGTGGTTGATGTCACAGTTTTTATACAGTATGTGGGGGGGGAAGAGCCTGCTGAGATGCCATTATGGTTCTTCCTTTTTAATACTACTACCCACATACTGCCTGCTTATGACCTGAGTCATAAGATCTTCTACAAGTTCCTGTAATAAAGCTCGGAGTGCAACCTGCCAAGCAAAGATGTAATTCTTTGCTGAATGCTGATTTAAGAAGAAAAAAAGTGCTAAATTCTTAGTCTGTATATATACACACACACATATACAGTGGGGCAAAAAAGTATTTAGTCAGCCACCGATTGTGCAAGTTCCACCACCTAAAATGATGACATGACTAAATACTTTTTTGCCCCACTGTATATATATATAACATCAAACCAACTGTGTGGGCATACAAGTGCAGAATAAACTTGTTTTAAATCTTTTTTGTCACCGAGGCCCCCTACATGTTTGGATTAGTTAAGAGTGATACAGCTAATCATAAGTAACCCTTAAAAGTAAGAAAATAACCAAACACTTTGGCTTGTAGTCTGTGGTAAATCCTACTGGTTATATAGCTATCACCGTGACAGTGTTCACTCCAAACATGGCAACAATTATTTTTGTATTTCTTTATTCCTTTAAAATCTAAGTTATTGGCCAATTGAGCTCCCAGCACAGACTTAAATTGGCTTTGTGAGAGGATTTCCTGTCTGAGAGAGAAGGTTGGTGACATTTCCACTGCTCCTGGTTCTGCTCTTCATTCTTTCTCCTTTCATGCCAAAGATGGCAACGTGACATCCTACCCTCAGTCTGGGTAGAGACTGACAGTCCCAATTAGAAGTCTCTAGTCCTCTGCTTCTTTGTGTTCCATTATTTCAATTTCATTCTTCCTTCTATCACAGATTCTGCAATCATCATTTCATTGTTTTTATTTCGCCTTCATTTTGTTTCGACCTGTGTCCCACCTCCTCTCTTTTTACATTTCCCTTTGTGAGACCCCGTCTGTCTCTTTCACCCCCATCACCACCCCTCTGTCATCTGATCAGTAGAATTAATGGCTTTATTTCCATCAAATCGCCATGGAGATGAATCATGTCGTTAATCATCATATCGCTGGGGTGATGGATCGTGTCATTAATCAGGATTTTTTTTTTCCTTTGGGCTAAAGCAAACCCACACGTTGATGATTAGCAATTAACACAATTTCACAATCACACACACACACATGCTGGAGGCACCCTGCAGAGCTGGAGCATAGCCAGGCGGTAGAGTGACTTCATCGCTGTCGGATTAATCGAACGGCGGGGATCTCAGCTGACACACACATCCACAGACATCAGTGCTAGACATATACACACCACAGAAAGACACACTAATGGCATAACTGAAAACGCAACCCCAGGAATAACTAAGAATAAACAGCAGTAATTAAAGGAAGAACCATTTTATTACAAAATCAGACTGTTTGACTGTCAGTCTTTCAGGTTTTTACTTTGAGTGCAGTGTTTGTTAAAAGATTTCATTGTAGCATTAATCTCCAACTTTGTGGCCAGGACCCTGGAAAGAGGTCCTCAGAGAAATTAAAGAGGCCACAAGATAATTACTGAGGTGAGATTTATTTGTGGACATTTGCTCTTGTTAAACAACATGCTTTAGTGTTTCAGTCTTCTAAAACCCATTCTAATCAAGCTGTCCAGAGGTTGATTTACAGGTCTGGATTAAGAAGTAGAAACAGTAACTGAGGTGCGCTGTAAGAAAAATGTATTTCCTGGACCACAGTGCAAATGAGTAAATCCTGAGGCAACATCTTGCTTTTGCTTTCCTTTATAGACATCTGATACTAGGAGAGGAAGTTGATACAAGTAAAATAGGTCAAAAGTTATAGAACATCTTCCTTATATTACTGGAGATGGGGCTCTGGGGTCTTTATCCTAATAACTGATCAATTTAAGATTATCTTGACTTGTTTTCCCCCTTCCTAATTTCTTAATGTTTCTTAACGATCATCATATGTTTCAGATCATTAAATAAAATAAAATATTAGACAAAGATAAGACAAGTAGACACAATGTAGTTTTTTTTCCAAAGGTGTTAACAAATCACAAGTTACCAAACCTACAGACAGATTTAAAAGTATCTATATATAGCCATGCATGTGCATGTGCGTGCGTGTGTGTGTGTGTTTAATATCACAATATGATTGTTATAGCAACGCTGTGTTTACATTCCCTGGTTGTGTCCAACTATGAGACAAGTCCAGGCATGTCTGAGAGCCAGAGCCATGTGTCAGTCTACAATGATGTGGCTCAAGAACAAATCACCCAGCAAAGCATCGCTGGCTGAACTTGCTAACTGCAGTCCATGTGGAAATTACAGCATGGCAAACTTTGTGTTCAAATTCTCTCTTATAGAGATTTAAAACATAACAGATTATCTATCTGACAAGCCAGAAAACATCAGTAGTTACAAACTCTGAGATTTCACTACCCTGCATTACACTAATGTGAAACATTATAAAGTTAAGTACAAGCAGGATCAATACCTGACATATACACTTCTCTGGGAAATTACCACTCTATCAAATTAAAAATAACATAAAAATTCACATTAAAATGTTGTTAAGATTTTCTATCAGTTAACTAGACATGTTACCAAAGTGTAACAACATGCTTTAACTGGAGACCACATACACTGTGTGTAAAAGATGGGTGCAGCTACCGTGCAATAACTCTTTGGGCATGCGGGTTGTCTGGAGTCAGAAGTAATCATAGATAGAGATCTTTGGTTGCTAAGGCTCACAAGCTCGGTTAGCAAGCTGCAATCATTAACTGTCACAGATACCTGACGATTCGTAACAAAAGACTAATAAAATATTACAGTTACACTTACCAAAAGTAGAGTACAGTATTCTCAGTCTGCCTGTTCTACTGGACATTATTTGTCAAATAACTCGATTAAAAGTGACGCAAAAGGAAAACACAACACAAACACAGTCAAGAGATGCAGTTCAATGACAGCAATTAGCAGAAATGAAACCAAGCAGAGTAATGAGCTACATACAGTTGCCTGTGTCAGCAGTAAATCAAAGTAAAAATGCCACTAACTTTAAGCTCTACTCATCCAGAGGACAAGTTCAAAAAAGTCTATAGAAATTGACTCGTCGACCCTCCAGTGGCCATTAGAGGAACTGCACTGGACTTTACCTGGGATTATATTTTCATTAGTGACTTGGTAGTGTGAGCAAGTGAGAAAGCTTTAACATCTCAATCCTCGGACAGAGTCAAACAATGTGAGAAAAATGAACCAATGAGTGCGTTCTGTCCAGTTCACTATGAAAAAAATGTACAAGCCCTGCAGTATTTCGTCTCTCCCACATTTTATCTGTCCTTTCTTTCCATCTTACTCTGTCTCCCTCGCTCTAAAGCAGTGTAACTGTCTCCCACGATGCTTCAGGAAAGGTGGGAATGGATGAAAAAAAAGTGCCATAATATCAAAACTGCTGATTAAAATCAAAACAACAATCTGTGTATCACACACACGCGCGCACACACACACACACACACACACACACACACACACACACACACACACACACACACACCCTGGCTTTCTTTCCCTCAATGATCTCAGATGAATTTCATCTGAGATCATTGCTTCATTAGTGAAGCTCTAGTTGTTCTGATTGATTTAATTATCAAATCATCTATGCAGCCTGTGCGTGTGTGTGTGTGTGTGTGATGTGGGTGTGTGTGTTTATTAGTGTGAAAGAGAGAGATTATGCAGTGATCTTGGCTGACATTGATCAGCCTAGTCTAATTGGGAGCATCTAGCCATGTAATTGATTCTGCTACACTTCACAACTAGATGAGTTTAGCAACATCAACAACACTGATTCACACACTCACGGACAGAACGACACTGAGCCAAACTGAACTGAACTGAACCAAGCTGTACTGAGTCAGCTAAGTGGCAGAAATAAACTAAACTACCATAAATGATTAGATTATGTTGCTTTTTGTATTTGTTTACATCCATCCATCCACTTTCTTAACCTGTCATCCAGCTCAGGGTCCTGGCCCTTCCCCCTATCGCCACTGACACAGTGTCCAAAGAGTCACATTGAAAATTCAGAGTCTGCATTAAGTGCAGATTTTGTCCCTCATTTTAATATATTCATTTTTGTTGCCTGCCATCCTGTGGCATTATCCACATTATATTGTTGCCTTTGAGAGAGCTGATTCTGCTGACTGGCCCGGGGGAAGTTCATTATTCTAACATGGCTGCACTTGTTCTATGTCATATTCATAGACTGCAAGCGACATGACAGCTCCCCAGAACTAGGACATCTTGATCACCTGCTGGTGGCTGGTGCTACAGACTGTAGACTGTATACAAAAGATGGAGGTAGCCACTGTGACATCATTGGTGTGTGGAGGTTTGAAGCTTTGATTTTAGCCTTTAATTTTTATGAAGCCAAAAGTGACCTAATATAAACAAGATCGTGGTGTGCTAAGTTATCTGCCAACATGAAAGTAATTTCAGGAAAGCTTTTAAACAGATATTATTAATACATTTATAAGTATATACATATTAGCGGCCTAGTTTTTTGCTTACAACTTCGTGGCTTTAAATATATTATCTCCCCCTGCTGGTAATGCAATTTCTGCATGCGTGTGCATTTCACATTTTGCCTCTGCAAAATGTGAAATAGGCACAGTGGACCGGCGTGCCTATTACACATTTTGCCACGATACTGGGTTGTATTGTAGAAAAGCCAACAAGCTTGGTTAGCGAACTGCATCGATACACTGTATGGGTGCATTGTATACACACTAATAAATGTGAAGTAATTCACAAGCAAAATGCCAGAATTCAAATGATCAAAATTGGAGAACCGACTTCATGGATGGTCTGTTTGTGCAATTAACTGTAAAGCAAGTCATATTATTGGTCAAACAATCTTCATCAAGAGCTCCAGTAGGGATGGGTATCATTCAATTGTAGTGGTACAACTTTTCTTAGCAATGCTTCCTATTGACCCAGTGTTCCTATAAGAAAACAATCAAATTAAGAGCATAATTAAAATCAATTCAAATCACATTTTAACATGGAGCCATCCCAGGTTTTGGGGACTTGTTGTTTAATTTCATTTTAACCAGTCAGTACATTTGCGTTTTGTTCATGTTTTACTGTTGTGTGATGATGTCAAAAGAGTCTTTGTCATAAAAGACTGACAGCTGTAATGGGTAACTGCTCGAAATTTAGTTTTTGTGTAGCATCAGCAGACATCTGCTCCTTTGTAGTTGTTTTTTTACATTGGCTTGCTGAAGGATAACACAGAGAAACAGTACAGAAAACTGGGATATTCGGCAGCCTTGTATGAGAAGCTGTATTGCTAGCTTGTGTCTATGCAAGTTCCTGTCTGTCCCGCTTGTGTGCACTGACTCCATTCGGGATACAGAAACTGAGAGAGAGAAGTTATTCCTGATTCTGGACAGATATTTCCTCTGAGATGGATTTAATTTTAAATTAACTAGGTGGAAGAGAAAGAATGAGTCAACAAAAAGAAAAGCATGACAGGCTGGTTATTAGTAAACTGGCAGCTCATCTTTAGTTTTTCCTGACAACCATAAACTGGAATATCGCAATGTGCCAGCATTCACATCTGCTTTGCGCATTTAGGCAAAATGCTGGAATTGCATCACGGAGATGGACTGAAACTGCCTTTTCAAGAGGCTGCCATCTTTATGCACCTGGTCAATTTGAATGAAAAATTACCTGGACAGGAGGTAAGTACACTGGCAGGTCAGCACAAGGCCGGGAAAATGGTGTTCATGCGATTGCCAACTTTAGCGCGTGTGTGTTAATCTGTGCGTGTGTGTCCTGAGGATTAGTCATGGTCTTCTGCCTCTGCAGCAGTGCCTACTTCCTGCCTCACACACACACACACACATATACACACACACCCACACCTGCATCCATCTGGCCAGTCCCCTCTGTTAGCAGAGGTGTGAAACACAGAAAAATCAGTCGAGTGAGGGAATGAGGGACGGTAAGAAAGAGGAGCAGAGGTATGAAGGGGGAGAAGCAGTGGGAAGAAAGAGGGGATATTAAAGAGAGTTGAAGAGAGGTATAAATGCACAATGAGGGGAAAGAAAGGGCGAGAGAGCGGGAAGCGAAAGAGTGGGAGAGTGATATTAAACACCAGGGAGCTAACTGAGCAAATTCACCTGCCCACTCTTTTTTTATTCAGCCGATCTCCCTCCTTTTCCTTCTTCATCTGCCTTCCTCTCTTCCTTTCTTTCTCCCTCTATCATCCGTTTCTTCTCTCACCTCCTACTTCCCTAATTAGCTCCAAATCCTCTTACACCTTTCGCTCAGTTCATCTTCCTCCTCTTCCTCACTGTCTCCCCCTACTCTCGCCAAAAAAATCAGGTTGACCTTAATGAACAGATGAAGAGAGGAGGGGAGCGATAGCATCCAGGGAGCCCAGGAAAGGCTGGATCAGCGCTTTTTGGATCAGTGTTTGTTTACTCAGGACTCCCCCATGTGAAGCTGTCAGAGGTTTTTTCTTTTGCCATGTTTTTATTCTGAGGGAAAAACCATTAAGCATTAGGATGATTTGGAGGGTTGTAATCTTTTTCTGTTTTATTTAGGAAGAGCGGAAGAGCAGTCGTTAGAGTTTGCAGTATTTCCTTGGTGTTTGACAGGGAGCAGACACAGGGAAGATGAGTAAAAGGCTGGAGATGGCAATGCAGAAATCGTTACAGCATCCACAACAGATGAATAACGTGAATTAAATCAAGCAAGCTCAACTGAGACACCTGAACTTCATCAAACACATGGTAAAAACGTGCCTAAACTGGAAGTCCCAGATAAGATTTGCAAATGAGTAAATTAGTTAGATGATTTAATTAATGAAACCGTGAGATGAAGCATAGTTTGTTCAGGCGGAACACTGGCTGATTGGGACCAGCTGTTTGCAGGATGAATGGATCATAAATAGTTGGTAACATCAATTCAGACTCACAACACAGTTATTAGTAACATGACAATTTTTTTCTGCTACTGTGGTAAGCATGTTATTGACATACCATCTGCTGCTACACCTCCCTGTCCTTTTGTTTTGTTATTTTTTCAAGTAAGCTGCTAATTTCATGTTTACTCAACAGAATTGTCATATAATTCTTTAGGAGTGCCTGAAAATAGAATAGAATAGATTAGAATAGCCTTTTATTGTTATTGTACATGTACAACGACAATGTGGGTGCAGAAATGTGCAGGAATAAAATATAAATAGCAGGACAACAAGAATAAATAACAGAAATGAGGAGTATATACAAAGAGGTGGTATAAATGCAAAACAGGAAGAAAACTATACAAAGGCACATATTAGAGGACAGAGTTACAAAGTGCTTGAAAGTGGTGCAATGGACTTGGTCTGAGTATAGAGTCCAGGTGTGAGTGGCCTGAATGATGAGGGTTACTCAGACCACGGTTAAGATTGGTGGATGGGAGCGGGGAAGAAGCTGTTTGTAAGTCTGGAGGTGTGGGACCTGACATTCCTGAGGTGCTTGCCAGAGGGCAGCAGGTCAAACAGGTGGTGGGCGGGAAGCAAGGGGTCACCTGTGATTGCCCTGGTTCTCCTGAGCCAGGAGGAGCTGGCAATGGCCTCCAGGGTTGGCAGAGTGGAGCCAATGATTTTTTTTAGGCGGTGTTAATTACCCTCTGTGCTGCCTTCCTGTTCTCAGTTGTGTGTAGCGAATTCCTTAGTTTATGACACAGTTGTGGAGGATGAACTCTTATATAAGTTACAGAAAAATGTAATAAGGCTTGAAAATTGTAGGTCTGTTGTCGCTATAGGCGCTAGCTGTCTGCTCAGCTTGATCTCTTCTAACTGAACTAACTGAACTGCACTTTTTGTTTGAGTTTTAGTGAGGGTAAGGATTTTTAATGTGATTATGTGACAAATAATATGGCCATCTGTGTGCTACAAGCAGCCTGTAATACAACTCAGAAATGTTAAACTCAAGTCTTCAAAAATGTCCAGTCCCAGCACAGTTTTGTGCTGGGACTAATGCTTTTTACATGCATCTCTTAGATAATACAGAAAACAAATTTAGACAAAACCAAATTTAGGAGAAAACCCCTCAAAAACATGATGTCTAAGCAGATAAACTAGATGGTATTACCTTGGTCTCCAGCAGTACAGTGAGGAATTTTGGGATGATTTTTGATGAGGCTATATCCTTCAGTGTGCATATCAGAGGAATGTATAAAAAAGCAGTTCAATTAATTGTTAATTGTTGTTCTAAAAGATCTGTGAAAGCCTTCTATTGATTCAAAATGCTGCAGCGTGAGTTTTTGACTGGGACTAGAAAGAGGGAGCATATTTCTCCCACTTTGGCTTCTCCTCACTAGCTCCCTGTTAAATCCAAAAACAACTTTAAAATCCTTCTTCTCATAAAAGAGTCTTGAATGAGCAGATCATACCATGTCTTAAAGATCTTGTAGTGCCATATTATCCTAACAGAGCTCTCTCAGACTGCTGGCTTACTTGTGGTTCTTAAAGGATTTAAAAGGAGGATGGGAGGCAGAGCGTTAATTTTGCTCCCAGTTTAGATTCAGGAGAGAGACACCCTGTCTACATTTAAGATTAGACCTAAAACTTTCCTTTCTGATAAAGTATATAGTTAGGGTTGGATAAAGTCACAATAAACCACCACTTAGTTATGCTGGTATAAGGTCAGACTGCTGGAGGACTTCCCATGATGCACTGTTTCTTCACCTGTTTTCATTCCTCAGGTGTTTAAATATTGAGTTCTGTCTCCACACGTTTTTCTTTTCTTTGTCCCCTCAACACCAAACGTTCACAATAGATGGCTGCCCATCCCTGAGCCTGGTTCTGACAAAGGTTACTTCTTGTTAAAAGTTTTTCCATTCCACTGCTGCAAAGTGCATTCTTGTAGGCGATCGTCTGATAGTGAAGCTTACTCTTTAATATTGTAGGATTTGTATCTTGCAGTATAAAGCAGCTTGAGGTTGCTGTGATTTAGTGGTGTATGAATAAAGTTGAACTGAACGTTCCTATTTCATATATAGTTTCAAGTTTATACAATCCAACACAGAAGCATTAGCATTTGTTCAGAGAAATGTTGTTACTCGTCTATTTTTGCAGGAATGGAAATACCACTCTGTTAAATTGAGTTATTTATCATTGAATTGTCTGGAGTTTTCTATTTGCAGCCAAAAACAACACAGATGAGAGCAGTGAGAATAAGGCAAAATAGAATAATTGCATGTAAACTCAAAAAACAAGCTTAAAGAGGCAAAAAAAAAGCTCTCTGGAGTCAGAGAAACTGTATTGGTGTGTCTGGTAATAGTAGTCTGGGTGCTCTGTGTCCCAATAGCAAATTTGTGATAATATATCTTATTTGTACTTACAAGTGGAGTTTATAACTGTACACTGTTATTTAGAATAACTCATCATTTCATATTTGAAAATATTGCATATAGACTTTAACACACCTTCATACCCCGAAAACCTCTGACATAAGAACAGATTTGAAAAAAAAGAGAAGTAGCACCAGACTGATAGTCGCGTTGCATCAATCTTCAAGTATTTCACAAAAGAAAGCAGGCAGCTCCTAGTAATTAGTCTTGCATTTCATAGTCCATTTTGTTTCCTAGAGGTGTGTTTTTCTTCTGTCTTAGCAGCTAAAAAGTGATGATGTGACATAACACTGACACACTGCAGCACCGTTACAATGGTTTTAATGGTCAAAACATTTTCCCTTTCTCCTGATTCATCAGTAAACATCAGATTTGTGTCAGTTCCTCTAAATAAAAGAACAAAGACCTCTTTCTGGATTCAAGACTTTTACTAGCATTCACCAATTACCGAGAGAAATCTGTTGCAGAACCAGCAGAAACAACACTTTCTCCACCAACATTTTGCCTAAACAGACAAGACTACAGCACATCAACAACCTGTCTCTTTATAGATCTGTCATTTCTGTAACATGTGAAAAACAACACTAAGGGTTGACATTTTTGGAAGGTAATTTGGGCAACAGGGGCAGCACATGGCATCACTATTTCATCACTCTTGCTTGTTCGTTATTCCCTCCGCTAACACACACACAGAGTTTTTTGGCTTTTATTCAGTGTCTTTGGGGAAATCCAGGAAATTACTGACTGAGTTAGAGGTGGACAAGGCTGTTTAACAGAGAGAGCAGGCTCACCAAAAGAGGAATTTTTTAATAGAACAGAAAAGATGATTCTCTTTTTACATGTGGTTTTTGGATAAGTAGGCATTCAAGTGTTAGCATTTAAGCCTTTTTTTCAGCACTGGAGAGAAAAGGTTTTTGCCCTCTTCCTTATTTATTACTTTTATGCATTTGTGCACAGATAGCCCGAGTAAAAACGAAATGCCGTTTTTAAAATGATGATTTTATTTATCAAGAAAATAAGCTGTTGTCCTTACCTACCTATGTCACAAGCCACAAGGCTAGTACATGGATGCAACCCAGAAGCACACTCGATGTACAAACAGGTTGCAACATCAACAAGAGCTTTATTTGTTTAGGGGACGGAACTGAGGAAGTGGACTGGGGATAGAGCCTCAGGCATCGTAGCCACTGGAACAGAGGGAGAATGAGGTCATTGGAGGAACAGAGAATAACTGCCGGGTGACAAGTAATGATTGAGGGAATGCTTACTTGTCGGATTGAGAGAACCAAGGTCTGGAGAAGGTGGCCGAGTGAGTGTTCATGAAAAACAGAGGAAGATAATCCAACCAATGGACTGGAGCAGACAGGCATAACATAGGAAACATGAAAAGTAGGGTGGATTCGCATAGATGAAGTCAACTTAAGCTGAAGGGCTGATGACTGTGAAGCGAGAAGCCAGTTTTCATGCCATGGACTTTAAAGGAATAACTTTAGCTGCCAACCATACCTTTGCCCTGGTTCATAACTGGGGGCAAGTGTCCAATGATGGTTTGCATAATGGTGATTATGGGCAGCTGTTCACAGTACTGCTGCTCAAGTTTGAGTCCAGACCCACTTGCTCTGCTGAAAGTGGGGCTGGATGAAGTACATGTCAAGGTCTGTTTCAATTGCCAAGAACAGTGGAGATTGAAGGCTGAACCAGCTGGCCATTCCAAAAATACCTTTGCACCCAATCCTATTAATGGAGTTCCCGTTTGAGCGCAATGGCATGAACACGTGCACGCAGATATTGCTTTGTAATAGTTCTGGAGGAATATGCAACGCAATATCCCGAAGCAGTGCTGCTATGCACAATTTCTGCAAAAAGTGTGGCACATGCACTGTTATAGGTCATCTCCTGAATTGGCATGATGAAACAGATACTGACTGATTGAGATACACCATTCATGTTGTGCACATGAAAAGAATTTACGAATTACCGGGAATTAAATCGGTTCATCCCAGCTTCTACCAACCCCAGACTGGTTGGTGAACATAAGTTGGTCAGAGGGAATTAGCTCACATGCTAGAGCTGGGAATAATAGAAGAGTCACACACTACTTGGTGGTGAAGAATTATGTTTCTGTGGTTCTGTTTCGACTACTGCAAGGTGAATGAGGTGTCACAGTTTGATGCCTATGCCATGCACTAGGTCGATAAGCTCCTGGACTAGCACTGATCGCTTTTTTACTACATTGTATTTAACCAACGGCCACTGGCAGATTCCCTTGACTACAGATTCTAAGGAAAAACAGCCTTCTTCACTCGATTTGTACCTATTTGTCACACTTTTGTTCAGCTTATTCAGAGCCCTTGGCCACCATCCATTGCCTTATGGGCGGGGAGCTGTGTCCACACAGGGTCAAAAGGAGACTGAAAGACAATAGCAGCAGGAGCTACCAACAGAGGTGAATGTTATTAAAGAGAAATAGACAACAGAGTATCCAGGAAAGAGAGAGGAAGATAATTCAGCCGTGATCTGTAGGTGAGTGGCGGACAGGAAGGCAAGGAGGTGAGAAGTTCCGTGAGCGTTTCGAGAGGAGAGAGCCAGCAGAGTCTTTTCTGATGAGTTGTGCAAAATGTCCAGCATTCATTAGGCTACTGCCAGTAAGGTGAGTAAGTGTCCTACGTTAAGGCAGCAGATAGCACAGGGAGACATAGGATTAGCCCAAAGAAAAAGTCAAATAAACAAGAACATGTGAGCCAAGTTACCACCATGGTGTAGAAGATGTTCTGGCAGAGATTGGAAGTCAGCGTTGGTCTCAAATACTGGTCAGCTGATTGCTTCTTGATGACTTGCCACAGCAGATGAGGAACAGAAACTCCACCCCGAGGGCCAGAACAGGATGGCAAAGCAAGAAAAGTACCAGACACTCGTATAGACCGTGCCAACCTGGTCCTGTGTGAAGAAGTAATTGCCCCTTAAACCTATTAACTGGTGGTGCCACCCTTGGCAGCGAGAACTGCAATCAAGCATTTGTGGTAACTGGCAATACATCTTTCACATCTCTGTGGAGAAAGTTTTGCCCACTCTTCTTTGTGTAATTGTTTTAATTCAGCCACATTAGAGGGTTTTACAGCATGAACAGTTTGTTTAAGGTCATGCAAAAGCATCTCACTCTGATTTACAGGGTGTGAAAAAGTGTTTTCCCCCTTCCTGATTTTGTGGTCTTTTGCATATTTGACACACTCACATTTTTTTCAATCATCAAACAATTTTTAACATTAGATAAAGATAAGCTGAGTAAATACAAAATGCAGTTTTCAATGATGTTTTCACTGATCAAGCAAGAAAAATTATCCAAACCTACCTGATCCTGTGTGGAAAAATTTATTGCCCCTCTTGTTAAATCGTGGATTAACTGTGATTAACCACATTTTTGGGGAAAGCTGGGTTCAGTTTCACTAAACACACTCAGGCCCAAATACTGGCAGACCTGTAAAATCAAGAAATCACTTAAATAGAAATTGTCTGACAAAGTGAAGCAGGCTAAAACAACACAAAAAGCAACAGATCGTGCCACAATCTAAAGAAACACGTGACAAACAAAGTCACTGACTTATCAGTCTGGAAAGGGTTACATAGCCATTTCTAAGGCTTTGGGACTCCCCTGAATCAGAGTGAGAGCCATTATACACAAATGGCAAAAAACATGGAACAGTGGTGAAGCTTCCCAGGAGTGACCGGCCAACCCAAAATACTCCAACAGCACATCAATGACTCATCCAGGAGGTCACAAAAGACCCCAAAACGACATTAAAGAATCGCAGGCTTTATATGTCTAGCACCCTTACCTATCTTACCTTAGCTAGTAGAGGTGAGTAGGTGACTTAAGTGAACTATCTCCTGAAGAATAACATTCTCAGAGCTTTGAGAGCTTTCCTACGGTGTCCTTAGGTGTCAGTGCTATAAACTGGCCTCACTGCAAAATCTTCAAATACAGTATTGATGCTTGGTCAGTCATCAACTTTTAATAAACTGGGTGTCCTTAAGTGTTTTCCAACATTGACCTGCAGGGTCAATGTTGTGAAGGGGGCCTATTCTAACCAAACACCATAATTTTTACCTTAATCTAACCAGTTTTGGTGCAAATTAACCCAAAGCAATAAGAGGCTACTAAGAAGCATATGTTTATGGCTGAAGTTTTTACCTCTTTATGGTGACTTTGTGTAATTGAGGCATTGACACCAAAGGAACTCTTGTGAACATCTGTATTCTGTGCTCTAGTCTGAAAATGGGATGTTCAGCAGGTAAAATAATACAAAGTTGATGGAAGACATAGTTGCTGGTAATGTCACAGCATTGCCATTATGACCACATTTTCAATGCACATAATTACTTGCAGAGTTGCAGGTATATGAGACTGTTCTGCATCAGGAACTTTGGCAAACTTGGGAGGAGTTTGATTTCTCAGGTCGGTTTAAAATTTCAAAAAGTTTTCAGGCAGCCAATTAGCATTCAACCTAACACGTCGCAGCTTTGTAGTGCAAAGTGTGAAGGTCTATCATGAGATGTTTACATCATTTACCCCTTCAGGTAAAGGGAAGAGTGTGTGTTTTTTAAACTCTGCAAATAACTCTCTCCTCTGCGTCATTCTGGAGTGACTTTACCTCCTTCCTCTGTACATCCTCCATCCTCAGTCAGGCTGCAGAGTGATCTCACTGAAGCCTGGCCAGTGAGATAAGCTCCCACCTCTCTCTCCCGTCCAGCTCTCCCGTTCTCCTCCACCTTCCCTCGTTCATACTCCCTCCTCTTTTCCCTAGCCTATAGATTCGTTGCCCTCTCTCTCTCTTTCCTCAGCATTTTATGTTTAATTTTTCACTCTCTTGTCCAATCTCTTTCTTTTCCCTCCCCTTTTCTGATATTTTATTTTTCTAGTTTCCTCGTTCTCTATTTGTCTTTTTTACGAGTTAACATATAGGGAATCACCAAAGTGAAATACACCACCGGCAGCTGTTTTTCTTGCCAGTTGTATGTGTGTGTGCCTGTCAGAGGTGGGATTTGTGCTGACTGGTGAGGGTAAAAGATTCATGACCCAACAAAGCCTGTCAGGGCCACACACACTCACATTCATACACATAAACACTCACTTTAAATTTTGAGACTAGGTGAGTCTGCAGATTTTGCTCTTAGGGGGAAACAAATGGAGGGAAAGGTTTTAAAGAAATGTAAGAAGGAGCAAATGTTGGATGGAGACTGTTGAGTGAAAGAAAAAGAGGTGGGGAGACCAACCTGTGTAAAGAAAAAAAGTAGAAGGAAGATAAGAAGGAAGAGACACAGAGGAAAAGGAACTGGTTCGTGAAGCAGAAAGGTCTTTGAGCCATTTAATACATGAGGGATTTCTTGGCTGTGATGACACATCAGAAGGAATAAACAGAGGAGAGGAAAGGCGAGGAGAGGTGGAGGAAGCACAGCAGCAGAAAAAGACTGACTCACCTTTCAAATCACGACTCCGTGGTGCACTTTCATCAGGTCACATATGGGAAATCCCACGTTAATTTTCCCACAGTTTCCCAGAGGATGATACATAAAATCAACAGCATCGTGCAAACTTGGGGTTGGCATGTACCAAAGAACCTTTAAAACCATGTTGCGTTTTCTTCATCTTACCTTCAGCACAAAGACTAATAAAGGGATTCATTTATGCACAGCTCTTTTAAAAAAGTATCATACAGGACACCAGGTGTTATTTCTTAATTTCGGCTGTAAAATTATGTTAATGTTGATCTTCTGGAAACCATTTGAATTTTCTCTCTAGCCTAAAATGTTTGGGGAGTTTTGGTAAAAGTAAAATCTGGGCGGAGCTGATTATTCTGTGTGTGTTCAGACAGCAGTACCTCGTGAATGCTTTGTCCTACTTTGATACACCAAATTTCCCTGTAAAGTTCGTCTTCTCTTCTTTCTAAAACCAAATTTTAATTCTAGCACAAATACTACAGGGAGTTAGGTCTGAAGGTCTAGATTTCGACTGGGCTGTTGAAACTGCTTGATTCTTATCTTTTTATCTTTTTTGCTGCTGTGCTTGGGATCATTGTCCTGTTCTGTGAACAAATTTGGCTTTAGCTGTCAGATACACGGCCTCACATTTGACTCTAGAATACTTTGGTGTACAGATGAGTTGGTGGTTGACTCTTTGACAATAAGGTCTCCAGGTCCTGTATATGCACAAAAAAAGACCAAATCGTCACCACTCCACCACTGTGCTTGACCGTTAGTTTGAGGTGTTTGCGCTGATATCCTATGTTTAGTTTTCTTCCAGCATGGTGCTGTGCACTATGGCCAGACATCCCCATTTTAATCTCATCTGTTCAAAGAGGATTGTTCCACAAGTCTGGCAGTTTGTTTAGATGCAGCTTTGGAAACCTAAGCGGTGCTGCCATGTTCTTTTTAGAAAAAAGAGACTTTCTATAAATTAATTTAAATTATACTTGTCTTTTTCTAATTCTACTGCTGTGAATTTTAACATTTAACATGCTAACTGAGGCCTGTAGAGTCTGAGAAGTAGGTCATGGTATTCCCTCAGGACAAGCATGGTGGGCTACAAGTCTAAAAGCCAACATCAATAAAAGCCTAAAAACTGATTTAAATCTATCTCCTTGCATTTCAAACAGTGTTCTTTCAAAAGTCTTGCTTGTTTCCATCTCTCCTTTAAATTACTGCCATCTTGTGACCACAGTTGGCTGTTGTCTCTGGAAGCAGGCCTAATACTGATTGATTATGACTCCACTGAGATCTGTGGCATTTGTCCAGGGGTGATAGCAAAGAAAACTGAAGAAATTCCCTGGCCAAAATTCTTTCAGTTTAACTGTTGAGGTAATTTCACATTGCAAATTAATACAAGCTGATACAAATACACTCTACTGAGGCATTAAAGCATAATTCTGTTTCATTTCGACCTGATGTTTTTCATTTAAGCTTCTAATGAAGGCCCATGAGTCATGGTAACTGTGCGCTCCCAACTCCACGGTGGATTCAGGAAACCTGAATAAATAGAGGCAGAATGTGTCAGTTCTTGCTGCTTTAAAAAAATGATGATGATTTTTACAGGAAGAGAAATTGCAACCTGGCACCACAGCTCGCTGAACTAGGAATCTCCATCTGAGGCCTTTTGCCAGTTGACCTGATCGTCCTGCAAATTCATGCAAGTATGCAAGTTAGTTTATGGTGTTTCCAGCTTTATGAACACATTACAAATGTGCATAAAACACATACATTTACCTCAGTGTGACAACCTTTGTGGGCATCTACCTGTACAGCCGACACCAGTTGCATATTGTAATGTAGTGATGTATGTCCTTGTGCTCTAATGCTTGCACACCTGCAGGTTTTGCTCAGGAGCAGCTGTGGCTGTGTGTCTGTACTTGAGATGCACATCCAGCCCTCTGCCAGTTCACCAAACATTGTAGCATCAGAGAGCAAAGCATTATTTTATCTAAATACATTCAGCGCCCTCTCTGTCTCTCTGCTCCTACAGAATCAATAGTCATTACACTCAGAGTGAATTGATCTCTCCGCGCTGTTTGCTGATTCCTCAGACTAAACTAAAACCAAATGAATCCCGGGCCCTCTGTATCAGGTGAATGAATGTCAAATGAGAGGCAGCCAGCAGGGGAAGCCTGAGCGGACTGGAGGTCACATGTATTCGGACCTGCTTCCTTTCAGGAGTCCACGGCAGCTTACTGATATCTTTCTTGTTTTCCTAGTAAACAAGCATGTTGGAATCAAATAACAGACAATGCTAAATGAATGCTGGCTTATTTCATGTTATAGTTTAGTAATGCATGGATGAAAATGGGTCAGAGGGGACAAGCTGATATAGAGGTGAAAAGGAATGATGCAGAGGAGGTGAGCAAGTGGGAACATGAGTGAATAAAACTGATATCACAGGAAATCCTACCATGGCATTTGAAATAATACAAATCCTTTATAAGTACAGATTGTAGCTTGTGCACACAAATATTGCCTTTAATGTTCTATTTATCTGGGTCCCTCAATTTGTGTTTCCATTGTTTATTCCAATTCAACAAACCCAAACTATGCAAAAAATTAACTTTTAGAGTGAATATCTGTTCATTTTGCATTTGCCTTTAGAATACACTCATTGACCACTTTGTTGGGTACACCTGGTCAGCTCATTGATCCAAATGTCTAATCAGCCAATCACATGGCAGCAATCCAATACATTTGAGTGTGAAGACATGGTTAAAAAATGGTAAATGGCCTGTATTTGTATAGCGCTTTACTAGTCCCTAAGGACCCCAAAGCGCTTTACATATCCAGTCATCCACCCATTCACACACACATTCACACACTGGTGATGGCAAGCTACATTGTAGCCACAGCCACCCTGGGGCGCACTGACAGAGGCGAGGCTGCCGGACACTGGCACCACCGGGCCCTCTGACCACCACCAAGGACACAACGACCAAGACTGTCCAAGCCGGGCTCGAACCTGTTGAATTTCAAACTGTGCGTCAGAATGGGAAAGAAAGGTGATTTAAGTGACTTTGAACGTGGCATGGTTTTTGGTGCCAGATGTGCTTGACTGATTATTTCAAAAATTGCTGATCTACGAGAATTTTCCTAAACAACCATCTCTGGGGTTTACAGAGAATGGTCTGAAAAAAAGAAAATATCAAGTGATCAGCAGTTCTCTGGGTGGAAATGCCTTGCTGATGTCAGAGGTCGGAGAAGTATGGCCAGGCTGCTTTGAGCTGTTTGAAAGGCAGCAGGAACTCACTTCTTACAAACCAAGTATCCAGAAGAGCATCTCTGAACACACACCATCTCGAAGCAGATTGGCTGCAGCAGCAGAGTTTTTTGTTGGATTTTAATTTCGTTATCACATCGACAAAAGATTTTTAAAAATTCCGTTATTATAAAACTGTTTTCATCATAAGGTTTTTATATAATATACCCAAAGTTTGAGTGTCTCATTACAAAACACTTACATATTACACAACTATTGTTTAAATATGTTTGTGTTTATTTTGACAGTAAATATAAGACATATAGAAGCCCTGTAGGAGGAGATATGTTTATAAATGGTCTTATACTGTATATCCAACCCCCTCTGTAGTGGGAGGAATGCAATGGGGAATTAACTGTCTGTGTGTGTAACACAAGGACATTTTGATTCTGAAGTGGCTGTTAAACAGAAGCATATGGAGAAAACTTAAGCTGATAGTCAATTCCAACTCTGAGAGGATCTGCAGTGGGATGAGACTAAAACGGGATTTTAAGTAAGGTCACGTCCAAAGTTGTGACAGTGCAATCAAACATAGATATGCACATGCTCGGACACTTATTTATAACATAATCTGTGGTCATGGATATGAGCTTAAGGCTTTGGATCATTCGCTCTCACTCACACATATACACACATAACCCTACAACAGCATCTTTTTTTTTCACAGGAGAAATATTTAGTATCTTTCCTCTCGGTGACCAGCCCGCTGCTTGTAAAAACACCAGTCTTTGATAGATCTTATCTCAGCTCCTTCCTGTCTCGAGGTGGTGTAATGTCCTTTTATCATCCACCATCTTCTGTCTGTTTTGTTGACAGAACTGACACCAAAAGCTGGAGCTTCAAATCTGCCCTTGCAGCAGTGTTTATTCGGCTTGCCCTGTTGTAGTTAAGAAGAGAGGACGAGGTTCAAAGAGCCCTGGTGTCATGCAGCTACATGGCTAGTGTAGGACAGTTACTGAACCAAGAGATTAGATTTAGGACCAGGCATCGCTGCTGTCTCGGAAAACACATTATTTACTCCTGGTGGAGGTGAATGTAGTTTATAAAGTACTGCTTCGAGTAAAGTGGTGAAACTGGAAGCACTGAAGCATCCAAAGGCTTTTCTGGGCCACCTGTAACAGACTACAACCTTCTGCTTGGTGACCATGCAGTGAATAATCTTGCTTCCTGTTGATTTGTCTTTTCACCAGCCACTTTATTAGATACATCTTACTAATACAAGGTGGCCCCACTTTTTGCCAGCAGAACTGTCTTAATTATTCATGACATAGATTCAACAACAGTTAGTGGGGTTAGGTTAAATGCGTAACTCTAAATTGCCCATAGGTGTGAGTGACTGTTTGAATGGTTGTCTGTCCCTGTGTGTTAGCCCTGCGACAGACATGTGACCTGTCCAGGGTGTACCGTGCCTCTCGCCCTACGACAGCTGGGATAGGCTCCAGCCCCCGTGACCCTAAGAAGGATAAGTGGAAGAGAAGAGATGGAATGAATGGCTTCAGCAACATGCTGAAACATTATTGTCCATATTACCATAACGTGATAGCATCACACAGTTGTAGCAGATTTGTCAGCTCCACATCCAGGATGGAAATTTTCCATTCCTCCACATCCCAGAGGTGCTCTATTGGCTTGAGATCTGGTGACTGTGGAGGCCATTTGAATAGAGTGAACTTACTGTAATGTTACACAAACACGTTTGAGAAGATTTAGCCTTGCGATATGATACATTTTTCTGCATGAAGCAGCCAGCAGAAGATGGGTACACTGTGGTTATAAAGGGATGGGGATGGTCAACAACAATACTCATATAGGCTGTGGAGTTTAAATTGGTTAAAAGTCAGGTCCAATAAAAATATACATCAGAGGCCTTGAATTATTGATACCAGATGGAATGGAGTCGTGCTTTCATATTGTCCGTGCCAAATTCCAACCCGGCATTTCAAACGTGGCAGCAGAAATCGAGGCTCTTAAGACCAGGCAATGTCTTTCCAGTCTTCTGTTGTACAATTGTTGGTGAAATTCTTAACAAATTAGAGTGGCACCTGGTGTTTTCTGCTGCTGTAGGACATCTGTCTAACGATTCAACCTGTTGTGGATTCAGAGATGCTTTTCTGTATACCTTGTTGGAACAAGTGGTTATTAGAGTTACTGCTACTTTCCTATCAGCTCAAAGCAGTCTGGCCATTCTCCTCTGACATCTGGCATCAACAAGGTCTTTCCACTAAGAAAACTGCAAGTCACTGGATATTTTCTCTGTTTTGGACCATTCATCACGGCATCATGTCCGCGGCAACATACCAAAATGCACAGATTTTACATGTGACTGTCAGAATGGATAATTGTGTTAACGTGCATTTGAAAGAGGTATATCTAATAAAATGCCCAGTGAGTTCAAATTTCATGGTGGTGCTTGGTCTTTAAAAACTTCACCTTGGTTTATTCATAGCTATAATAATTTTGGCCTCTGACCTTCACCTTGTGGTCAAGATCACTGAGATTCAAACTTGTTTGAGAATTTTACTCGCTGCATTTATGGGATGAATTTGAAAATCCTGTGTTGCCTCGCTCATGAATTATAGTGTTCACAAGATCTTCAAAAAACTTGACCTCTGACCTTGAGGTTGAGGATTAATATTCACCCAAGATTTTTAGCAGATGCACCCATGTTACGAGTTATCACATTCGCAGTCTTGGATTTCCGTGCCGCCTGACTGGCCACCCACCTGCCCGCCTACCTGGCGGGGTGACAACAATATCTCATCAGCCTTTTACAGCTGAGAGGTAGAAACTAACATAATGATTGGGATGCAGTGTTTGTGCCTTAGGAGGTACATTGCAGTAGGCAGTACTTTCAAAAAATAACAGTGGAAAATCGGATGTTCGTTCACAACACTATGTCATCTTAACACTGGCATGAATCTGATAAAGGGCTCAGTATACCCCATGTGGTTTGACATTACACATATCCATGTGTACTGTAGAAATCAATTCCTTCTTTCTGAAACAAGGCTGTGCTGTAGGGAAGTTTGAAAGGGTTGATTTGGAGGCACATGGCATTATTTTCTTGAGGCACCTGAATAGAAACTACTGTGAAGAGCTGGAAAAAACAAGGTGAATGCAACAGGATGGATGTAATTAAACCGCAACTAAAACTTCTGTAGTGCTTCACTTTACACTCGATGTCACACACACCCACAAACACACACTGTGGCAGTTGCATTAGAATGAATGAGAATCTCCAAACCAATCACTTTGTAGCTTTATGGATCATCTGTCAGCCGAGCCATTAGACTGCCAACTTCTTGACATTTACCAACAAATTCATATTTCTCACACACACCCACACTTGCATGCACATACACACAGGAAAAGACGCACACTCAGTCACACAGTCGGTCCTCACTACAGTAGAAGTACACCCACTAACACCCGCACCAGCACACACTGAACGCTTGTTGACATTTGCCAGCTCTACACATTTTTTTTTCTGCCAGGCATTTTTAAATGAAGGACATGAGATAGATCCCTGTAACTTAAGACAGATTGATCCGTTCCCGCCATAAAACTTGTTTCACTGCCTCTGAAGATGCGCTTCTCTGCGGCAGGCACACTCTTGACACAGACAGATCCAATTCGAGCGTAAAATTTACTTGCTGTCTGTTGTTAGCCCCTTCTCTGCACTGTGTGAGTGTGTGTAAATTAGATTATGTGTGGTTGATATAATGGATGGGGACCGAGCACACTCAGGCCACTGAGAGCTAGTTTGAAAGATTAACAAGACATCACGACTTAGTTATGACACATCTTAAATTAGTCAGCGGAGAAAAGGGAAGAAACTTTTAACCAAATGCCAAACTGTGAAATCAGTTATCAAAGAGCAGCTGCTGTGAAACCCCATCAAACCAGCTGGAAAACAACTTTTACACACTAATTATTTTGAACCCTCGGGATGGGCACTGACAAGAACCTTGTATTTTTCACACTATTGGGAAAGCAGCACAGATATGGACTACAACCAGACTTGCTGTTAGAAGATAAGGCTGGAAATATTTTATCATTTCTGTAGTTGTCAGCAAATAAGATGAAAAATAAAAACAATTGCTAAATTGCTTGTGCTGAAAATTATTATATGCATATAAAAAAAATTCCATAATCCACCTAAGGGCCACGATTGGCCAAAAACAAAAGTGAGCCACACTGTTCTACTGGCAGACCCGTTTTTTCATTACCAGGAACACACTATAGTTTATGCAGTCAATACATTATTTGCTATTTTCATAAATAGTGGGTCATATTTTCTAATGTAAATGTATTTCTGTTTGTGTGATTTTGGCTTAAACGCTACATTTCCCAATTTTTTGGGCAAAATATTAAGTCTTTATCCCAAATCCAGAGTCTGTCCAGGTGATTTTATCCAATTAGACTGTTGGAAATATACTGCTGCGTGTCCTCAGATCAACTAAAATGAGTCTGAAATATACTTTCTCAGTACAGCAAAGATACAGCTACCATATTGTGACAGCTATTTCTTTTCCAAAATGCCAAATGGTTTCACTCCAGTTTCTTCCAAAAATCCAAATATTTGTTGGTTAGGTAAAGTACTGAGGATATACTTTTATTTTCAAAGCAGTATAATTGTAAAACACAACTTTAAGGCTCAACCGGGTGACTACATTAACCTTTTTTCAGTGTGTTCAACACTCAACCTCTGTGTGACCAATTTTGATCTCAAGGTGATTGCACAGGTCACCTGTTGGGAGCCAGTCTGCCTCCAAATAGTTGTGGTCTGATTCAAAGAGACTGCATGCACTCAGACAGATTGCCCGCTAATAAATGCAGATAGATTACCAACATGTTGCGATCAGTCTGCAGCAATGACTGCAAGTCATCTGGGTTTTTCAGAAGGGTACTCAACTCAGCAGGTTCCCAACTCATATCCTAATTGTATTAATTTATAAAAGTAAGGTTGCTGAGTGCCGGTGTTATTTTGTTGTTAAATCATGATCCAGACTCAACTGAACTGTTAACACTGAAGGAATTTTTCGAATTTTTGTTACAAGTTCATAAGGCTCTACAGTACATAATGTGATTTTTGATTTAATGAGAATTTCTGTGCATGTAGAGGGCAACAAATTTGCAACTAATAGTCAGCAGAATTATCCAAAAGTTTCAATTTTCAACATTATGGCATAATATATATAAAATCTTTCCCTGGAGAACTTATATTTATTTTAAATCATACTTTTTATTTGTTTTTGTTTCTAATGTCTCTGTAAAGCACTTTGAATCACCTTGTTGTTGAATTGTGCTATACAAATAAATTTGCCTTGCCTTGCCTTATACTGTTTCACCCTTTGCTATGAACGGTGTGTACAGCCGTCAAATTGGAAATTTTCAAAATCTATAAAAGCCGCACAAAACAAAACCCCATTACCATCATTACTGTCAAAACTTTCCAGCTTAATGAGTATGTAAATGCCAACAAACCCAGAGAGAGAAACTATCTGAGCCTGCTCAGAGAGCCACAGCACTCAGTGGGATACTTCCTTATTCCTCTGGTGCCCATGGTAACAGAAGTGAGGTCAGCAGAGGTTGGGACCAATGGGAAGAAGGGACCAAGACGATGAGAGGTCATGTGTGAGCGGCACAAGGGGTCAGTCCCGAGTGTCCACACATGAGCAGATATAGACACACCAAATGCACATACAGAGTAATGAGTTTTATGTATGGACAGAGCTGTATGGACCAGGTCTGGTTTAGGCTAATGAGGCTCAGGGGTTATCATAAATGCACAGTAATATCATTCTTTGTGCTAGGATGAAAGCAATATAACACCAGCAAGTTTCACACTGGAATTTACTTATCTATTTTATTTATTTATTATTTTTTGTTCTACTGGACTGGCTAGATATAATTTTTATTTAGTTTTTTTGTTATGAAAAATGTTAATTTAAGTACTTTTAAACTAAATTTTTTTGTCAAATTGTATGTATGTTTGGTGCTTTAAATTTTCCAACTCACATTAAACAGATGCACCATATGCTCCTAATGCGAGCATGATGGATCCTGATCACTTTTTGGTGCCTGACCCTCACCAATAAGACAACAGACTGAACTGCCATGAAATTTAATATCAACAATCATTAAATAAAGTTTTTAATTATTTTGACGGTGGTGCTCTAAAATTGTGAGAATGTTAGACTTGGTGCACATCTAATCACAAACAAACTCAGTACGGCTCCCTGTATTTTATTACCACAGTATTAGCAGATACACTATACTGCCAAAAATGTTCACTCATCTACCCTCACACATGTGAACTCGAGTGCCATCCTTAATCCATGGGGATTTTTGGTCCCCACTTTGCAGCTACATTAGCTTCACTGTGTTTATGGGAATTTTTGACCATTCTTCTAGAAGTGTATTTGTGAGGTCAGACACTGATGTTGGACAAGGAGACCATCAGTGCCTCCTTGTGTCTCGCCCCCCAGCCCAATCAATTTGACTCAATAAAAAAGGACTACATGTTACAATCCCTGATAATGCATTGCTTCAAATGGAGAAAGTCTTGAAGGATGGCTGTCCAGAAACCTTACCAGTGGGACACATCATTGTGTGCCTCACCTTCACAGGGTGTTTCAGTCTTTTATCCCAAGCTAATCTGCCTTTTTTTTTTTTTTTTGGTTAGGTTTAGGGATTAGAGAAGTGATCTAGATTATCATATTAAAATTGGGGACACATCGTGAGTAGTGGACCTTGGATTCACCGGGTGCTTCAACCATTATCACTAGACACCCTCATCCAAGGAGGCCCTGCCAGGGTTGATC
>NW_024582904.1:258284-262849 GCF_018398535.1 Haplochromis burtoni
CAAATGGAGAAAGTCTTGAAGGATGGCTGTCCAGAAACCTTACCAGTGGGACACATCATTGTGTGCCTCACCTTCACAGGGTGTTTCAGTCTTTTTTTTTTTTTTTTTTTTTTTTTTTACACCTTCCTTGGTTAGGTTTAGGGATTAGAGAAGTGATCTAGATTATCATATTAAAATTTGGGACACATCGTGAGTAGTGGACCTTGGATTCACCGGGTGCTTCAACCATTATCACTAGACACCCTCATCCAAGGAGGCCCTGCCAGGGTTGATCATGCCTTGGAGTGTGTCACTGGTTTATGTTAAATTCTTATTTCTCTTCTATTTTCTTCTGTTTAGTTTTCTACAATTTATTTTCTTATATCAGTTTACTACAACTGAGAAGTAATATTTACCTCTTTAATATTCATGGACACTTGGAAAAATTCTTGGATAGGTGTTTGATTTTATACATCTGTGTGCATTGAATTCAGGTGTTTGGAACACCTGAATTCAATGATTTGTATGGGTGAGTGAATATTTTTAGCAATGGTGTACCAAAGTACCTTCTTAGTGTTAAATTATGATCTGGAAATGTTTTTGCAGAAAATCATAAAGTCACACAGAATCTCACATTTTTGTGTTCATCAGCAGCTCTGTGGTGTAGTGCTTAATAGATTTACCTAAGATCCCCAGATCGAGACTGGAAGGAAGCACAGAATTAGCTTTAGAGATTGCAAGCTAGTATATTCTCAGTGCCAATCCCAAGCCTGGGAAGGTTGTGTCAGGAGGGATATGTGATGTAAAATTGGTACCAAATCAAGATGTGAGTGAGAATTCTTTCTACAGGGGCTCCTGATTTATCCAGCACACACACTGACTCAAGCTCAGTGTCCGTGTCAAAACTGTAAACTTCCTGAGATGCTGGGTTGACAAGAAACAGGTGGACAGACACATGAAAGCATCTGGCCACAGCTGTGGAGACAAGATGCAATAGAAGAAAGTAGAATTTATTTCAAAATATGATATATAAAGGCTACACGATGTGATATACTTTCTCTCACAGTCGCTAACGTTTGCTTCAAGGTCAATGCAGTTTGAAATATTCACACACTGTTGCTTGTAGGGCCACACATCAACTACCAGTGGAGCTTCACACCATCTGTGTAGACACACACATATCTACTGTACAAGGTTGGAGCTGTAAAGTCACATCAGCATGCAGGGACATGCTGCACGTGTGTTGCCTGTAAAGCACTTTGGGACATGTTCTCTGATCCATGACAGGGTGAAGGGCTGAGAGAGAGAAAAGGGAGGAGAGAGAACAAGAAAAACAGCTGCAGACAAAGAGATTTTGTATGTGTGAGCCAGACGGAGCCACTACGTGGTGGGGGAAAAAAAACAACTTCATATGCTTTGGAGGTTTCAAATAGCTCTAAATGGTATGTGATCTGGTCAAAGTGCATCAGTGTAGTGCCACACTTACGTTGGAGTAATGACTGCACAATAACCTGCAAAACTGAAGCTTTTATAATAGATGAACAACAGCTGTCATAAGGTCATCAGTTTGTTATAAAATTAAAGCTTTGTTAAAAAAAATAATAATAAAAAATTTTAAAAAAAACATTAGTAAGCAATATTTTCTTATTAATAATGGTACCAAGGGCTACTCTAGTGCCAAATTCCCACAGTCATAATGCAAAATTACGGGCCAATTAAAAACTACTGCAGGCGGAAGACTGTTCCCACTCGGGGCGGATAACTTGCTTCATTAAAACATCACAATCAAGGACTCGTGCTTCGGAAATGAGGTCAAATTTCAATGATCTTTCATGTCGGTTAAATAAAAAACAGCAATTTAAAATCAGCAACATCACATAATATGATGTCATCAGTTGTGAATCTAGCAATGAATCTAAATGGTAAATCGATATTGTAAAAGCCCTGCTTGATGAGTCAAAAAGGAGTTTAACTATTGAAAGTAAACTGTAGAAGATGTTTTGCATTAAAAGACAAAAACATGGAGACAATTGCTGTTGGTCACTCTCACAACTCATGAGAATAGTATTCGGACACACGGCAGCTGTTTTGAGGACTTGCTGTACACTAGTGCACAGCATCATGCTGCAGGAAGATAAAGCTAACAAGTGTCCGCTTAATAAAACAAGACTTGAAAACCTGACAGGTATTTCTCTTAGAAGCTGGTGGAGGCTAAATGATAACTAAAAGGAGAGTAAACATTTGCCAGAAAACTACAACTCTTAATAAAATATTAATGTTGTTCCATATGCACTGGATTCGTGGAAAAACACTTGCTAGCACAATTAGTATAAGTGCTTCAAGAAAATAGGGAGCTATTTCTGTGATTTTACAGATTTTACAGTGTCTCCTAAAAAGGAAAAATAAATTAACCTTTAATGTCATCAAAGAATGTTATGCAAATTGTAAATAATTGGGTGAAATGTAAACAGTCTAGTGTAAAATGGGCAACAACGGTCTACAACGAATTCACCAAATCCATCTGCAATAGTAGCCAGCACCAGACCATCCACCATGGGGCCTTTCTTGGGTCCAGTGTTCACAGCTGGTGCTGTTTGTTTCAATGTTTTTGAACTTCTTTTATTTTTAAGCCATTAAGTGGCAAATGGATAAAGACCTTTTTCATATCATATACATATTAATCCCTGAATCTCTTGGGCATGCAGTTGCACGCAGGGGGTGATTCACAATGATGTGGTGACCAGAGACTATAGAAATTCAGTGATATTTGGTGACTTCAAATGATCACAGCTGAAATTATGCTAAATTGGGAGCTAAATTATGATGCAAGCAGTTGATGCACAGGAATAATATTAGTTTACACTCTTTACAAACATGACTGCTCTCTGCCTTCCCAGGCAAATCACATCTTCAAGTTTGTGGATGACACCACAGTGCTTGACCTCATCTCCAACAAGAGACGAGTCGGCTTGTGGGAAAGAAGTGGATACATTGGTAGTCTGGCACTCTGACCACAACCTCTGTCTGAACATCAGCAGAACAAAAGAAAGAATTGTAGATTTCCAGAGGTCAGGTCGCCTACATTAGCAGCAAGGATGTAGAGCATGTCACCCGTTTCAAGTTTTTCGGGCTGTCCTCAAACTAACATAGCCTTGGACATTGGAAAAACCCAACAATATCTGTTTTACCTCAGGAAACCAATGAGAGAAAAGACTGTTTGTCAATTTCTGCAATGGAGAGCGTGCTGACATACTGTGTGGCTTCCCGGTCCTCCAGCTGCACAAAGGCAGAACAGGAAACCATCCAGAGGATCATTAAAACTGCTGGAAAGACCATTGGGACAGAGCTGGCAGACATTACAACCATCTTCACCTCCCGCTGACTCTTCTCACCCTGCCCATCACCTGTTCCAACTACTTTCATCAGGCAAAAGGTTCAGGTCCATTAAAGCAAGGACTTTTAAAATGACAACGTTTTTACCCACAAGCAATCAGACCTTGTAGCAGCTGCTCGCCGCAACTCCCCCCATTATATAACCTGAACTACTAGATCTTTTATTCACTGTTTGAACTGTTCTATTTATTTATTAGATTTGTGTGTGTGTGTGTGTGGGGGGGTGTATTTCTATGGAGACGGCATGTTGTCTCATTTTTCATGTGCCAATAAATATAAACTAATTTAACTGACATATGACAAGGTCATAAATACATTAAAGTGTTGCCCAGGCAACTGGAGTCTGAAAGAGATTGGTTGCCAATCAACTGTAAAGCGATATCCAGGTACATCGCTTCCCACATCCGATTTCAAAGCACCAAATTAGCAGTGGCCTAAATACTTAGCTGGATACTTCAAGCGTGGACTTCACTGTCCAGAAATGCTGGGTGGCGTTACTGTGACTACATCACACTTTTACAGTCTATAATAATGTGTTAGCAAGATTAGAGACAAATTACCAACCTGAAGTGTTTTGAACTTGGTGTCTTACTGAGATATTAGTAGATCTTGTCTACCAGCCTTAGCACAGAGAGTCACCCTTTGTGAGAGCCCATCGAGCTTTTGACTTTCAAAAAAGTAAGAATTTTGGCGTCAATGCTAACTGCGAACTGCTAATTAGAATATTATGACTGACTAAAAATTAAATGTCTTCAATCTATCACAAATTAACCTCCCTATTCAAGTTCCCTCTGGGTAAAGACCAGAGACTTTACTGTGATACATTTCATTTAATCTGGGCTTATCTTTAAATACTGTGATCATCACAAATGGCACTTTTCTCGAGATAATACTCACTGATTTTTATGCCTTTTTTTAACTTTAAAAAAAAAAAATACACACTCAATTAAAGATTTGGGACGGTTCCAGGGTTACAAACCACAGCGACATGATTAAAGTGTTGGTAAAACAGGCAACACACTTTTTTTTTTTTAAATGTTTGTTTGTTTGCAAAACCAAATCCACTGAATGAATTAAAATAAAACTCGTTTTGTCATGGCTCAGTGAAAGTGGAGGTGCTAACCAGCTTAAAAAACTACATAACCAGCTTAAAAAACTACAGGCAGATGTTGTTTTATTACAAGAAACTCACA
>NW_024582904.1:262873-322486 GCF_018398535.1 Haplochromis burtoni
TGTCTGTCTCACCAGGGAGAGGGAAAAAGGGGGGAAAAAAAATAAAAAATAAAAAAATCTGACAAACCCCTGGAGCAGCTGTTGTCCCAAATGTGCACAATGTTTAGCACACATGCACACACGTAGCATTTTATTTTTCTTGCACTGACACTGTCCTTACTAACCTCACCGTTCTCAAACAGAAACACATGCACACATACTGTTGCTTGGTCTTTATTTACCAATAAGATCAGATGTGAAAAGTTTCAGTGGTCCTGAGGGTGGCTGGCTATCAGCTGACACGGCGCTTCATGGAAAAATTTCTGTCTGTGTGGGCTTAGGGGTCTTGGTCATCATTTAGTGTTGAAATTAGGGCTGTAACACCTCCAGATTGCTTCGTGAATAAACTCAAACCATCCCTCTCCACATCTGCTCTCAGCACTAATCAGATCCGCACTCACCTCCTTTCACCTCATTAGAAATCTTCAAGGGACTCCCTTTAAATACATATTTCCATGGACCTCCGCTACCTCTCTCTGTTACCTCAAACACGTCCGCCAGATGTCTTTTTCTGCAGTTTTAAATCGCTCTCTCTCTCCACCATCATCTCATCCTTTGCTCCCTTTTAACCCTCGCCTTTCTGCCTCACCTCATGTTTCTGATTTTGGCCCCCACTCTTAATCCCTAGCTGTTTCCCTAGGGGGGTCAGACAGACAGATGCACAGCGTTGTCTTTTACACACACACAGACTCATTTCTGACCTCATTTCTCCAAAGAGGGCAGTTTAACAGTTGCTACGAACAGACAACAGCTGCACAGTGCAAACAGAGAAAAGCAGAATAAAAGCAAGACAAGAAAACTAAGCAGCTGATTTCTTAGAAGTTATTGCCATGCATTAAGGCTGAAATCTGTTTTCATTCTTCCTATCATGGAAAACCAGGATTAAAAGCAGCCACAATCATCACATTTGGCAGGCTTTGACAAGGGAATACAAGTTATTTTTGCTCCAGGGAATGTCCAGTTGTCAACATACATTTCAGCCAGTCATCATATTTTCTATGATTATAATACAGATACAACTGGCTGCTTTGATTGACAGCTGTGGCCACACAGGCAGCTGTGCAGAGAGCCAGGAGCTGTCTGCTAGACCTCACCTCCACTAATTTGAGCCACAGAACTGGACATCTGTATCATTTTTGTGCTGTTTGTGCCTTATGGTGAATTTCTAATGCACCTATCTGAGATATGGTATAGTGAGCTGTGAAAACTCTGCTCCAGTTTTGGGAAATTAAATTCTAGTATTAGTCTGTTACTAGCCAGCAATTAGCGGGTCGTATATTGGTGTGCTGCAATGCTGAAGTGAGGCCTAAAAAGGAGAAGAAGAATCATACAATTCAGGGATGCTGCTGGCTTAAAGCCTTTCCTAGCTGTCACAGGGCGAGAAGGTTGGTACACCCTGGACAAATTGCCATCTGTTGCAGAGCTAACATGGATATAGACAATCATCAACACTCTCATTGACCTACGGCCAATTTAGAATCACCAGTTAACCTAATGTGCATATCTTTGGACTGTGGGAGGAATCCAGGAATCCAGTGCCGCCAACTCCACCCTCTGGTCAAAATACCATAATGTCTGGTGCGAAAAAACACAATGGCAACACCACAAACCAGTGGTGTAACCAGTGAATAATGTGCGTTTAAAAACATCATGCAATTACAGATTTGCGGAGAAATTGACACAACTGAGTACACTTAGCACATCAATTAAAAATACTAGTACAAAAATCTGAGATAGTTTCCCCTCCCTGCAAATAATTTGAGGCAAAAACTCCAACAATATGTTCACAGAAATTCAGAAAGTAACTGAACTCTTGTTCCAAGCAATGTCTTTATTTTGTTCATAGCAATGTCACAATCTTAAGCAATGACCAACAGCTTCTCAGAAAGATAGTAACAATAGCAACAAAGTGCTCCTCGTTGTCTGTAAAGTCTGACAAAAGCCCGACAGAAGTTTTTTGTCACTTTCTTCCAGAGCACGAATAAACTTTCACTTTGGTGCTCTAAATATTTTATCTTTGTCATTTATTCACTGCTCTGCTCTATTTATATGTGAACCACAGGTCAGTACAAAGTAAAAGAATTGTTCAAAGATAGTTTGTAACATTCATCAGAAATGTGCATTAAAATGCTCATGAACTCTGTGTTAACATACAGCTAAAGCATCTTTTTCAGGAAATTTGCAGACCTCGGAGAGAGAAGCGAACAGTCATAAATTCACTGGAAGCTTAAAGTTGTTTTTTTTTTTTTTTTTTTATAACAATACACTTAATTCATAATCTGGCATGAAAAAGAGTTTCTTGATTTTTCTGTTATTTTTCTGTTTGCTGAGGTGTTTGTTCTGCATTGATTTTCACTTGTTTTCATAATCAACATAGAAACTAATCATATCTGGCCAGATTGGTTCTTGAAATGAACCTTCAGAGGGATTTTGTTTAGCTACTACTAGGTGGAGTGAAAAACAGCTTCAAAATGCATGCAGGTCTCAGTTGTGAACTCAAGGGAAATGCAAGGAAAACAAGACACTGCAACTGAAAAGCAATAAAATAAAAAGGCAAATAAATAAATAAATAAAATTGTAACTGTTCAAGAAAGCTGATCAATAAAGTAAGTGTATGCACTACATGAAATGAATTTACTGCGAGGGTTCTATTTTCTGTTTGCTTCTATTGAAATAAAAGTATTTAATGGTGTTTATTTATGAATTTAAATGAGCCTGAAACCTCCTTCGTCTTTCTTTTGACTGATCTCACTCAGACCCAGAAACAGGCTTCAATCATTTTTTTAGGCATGTGCCAAACTGAGACTGGGCAGGTGTTGGTGTGGGTGTTTTTGAAGTTTAACATGATTGCAAGGGGGGGGGGGGGGCCGAAAGACAAGGAGAAAGTATCTTAGCACGCCAAAAGCCAGGGGCAAGAATTAAATCCTCATTAGGATCTGGCAGCACTACCACTCACCTTGTGTGTTCATGTGTGTATACATGGCACAAAATAGAACCACACAGTAACGTCAAACACAATCGTCAAAGTGTTTTTCTCAGCATATTAAAACCAAGCAGCACTTTATGAATAAGCAAAAACCAAAAAATATTTTCTGAATACAACAGATTTATATAAATCATGTGTCAAAGCATCATAGACACACAGCGACACACAACCACTTTAAAAGTACAGCCAGTGGTAACAGACATTACTGCATTTAGGTCAACAGTAAATGTTCCTTTTCTATATATTACTCTGAAAAGTTTAAAGTTACACTATATGGACTAAAGTATTGAACCACACGTCTAAATTTTTGAATTCAAGATGTTTTCAGCCGCATTGTGTATAACAGCGAGCACCTAGCCATGCAAAACATTTATGAAAAATGCACTGTTCAACAAAAGCTCACTGAATTAGATGGAGGCCTGCAATATTTCTCAATTTCCTGGCATGGTTCAGGCTTTCCTGGGTAAACATCGGCAGAAAAACTGCGCACCGGGAGCTTCACCTCATGGGTTTTTAAGGATGAGCAGCTCCTGTGGGTGTAAAGTATAGCTGGCAGTATACTTAAGTCCATATGGTGTATTTCTCTATGTGAACACTGAGAGCACTCTCATTTCTCTCCAAGCACGGTGACTTCCTATGGTGCCTCGGTGAATGCTTCTAACCTTCAATGAATTACAACTTGTAGAAACGAATTAAGCAAACATGTTTTGTGTGAGTTCCAGAGGTGCAGGTGGGCAGATTTCAGATGGAGCCAGAAATCGATCTCGTTTCCAGTCTTCATGCTAAGCTGCCTACAGTTGTCCAAAGTAGTATCTTCATCAAACTCTCAGCGAGGAAGCAAAATGTCAGTTCATTCCTTTCACTCCTAAACTGACTCATGATAACTGACACAAAGCAGCTTTTAAATCTAAGTCACTATGACCTGCACAGATATAAACCCAAACTGCTGTAAACCGCAAACCCTTATTAACCATTTAAGCCATTCCTCTTATTTGGTTATATTAAACACATGTTCATACAACCCTGTCATTATTTAATATCATATCTAAATAAATAGCCAATCAGATTGTTGCTCGTAAAATAAACAATTTGACTGTTAATGAGGCACAGAATGAAACAAAACATTAATAGATAAAAACACAGACGACCCAAACATTTTTAAAAGAAACAAAACTGGCCTGCAACTAAAGCTAACATTTCCCATTTCTCGCTTTTTGCACAAGTGCACATTTAATGCATTTATACTGGACAATCAAATGTACAGCTCAGGCTATTTGATCAACCAGCACAGGATTACCGACTGACTTGCAGACCCAGTCAACAGTTTGTGGGGTATTTTCCTCTGATTTATTCTTTTATATATATTTATATATATATATATATATATATATATACTATATATATATATACTATATATACTATATATATATATATGTATATATGTATGTATGTATGTATGTAGTCTGTCACTTACATTATATATATATATTATATATACTCACCGTGATGAATGCTTGGGGCTCAGAAGCTCTAATTTACTATAGTGAAACTGTAGACACAACTGATTGTGCACGGCTGACTTCACACGCAGAAGAAATCAACAGGGCAGACTGCACGGCGAGCTGTGCAAACATGTGATACATTCATATCTGATGACAGAGGAAGCAGCGGGGATAGGCTGGGTGGCTGGGGAGTGTTGTGACTTCAGCGAAGCCGAGTTAACCGAAGCTTCGGTACATGCTTGTAAAAGCTGATTAATTATTTATGATTTAAGTCTAACAGAGAGCATGCATCGCTGTTTGGAAGGAAACCCCTCACACACCCACGCGTGTACCTCAGGTGGAAGCGGCCTCTATTATTAATATTCGCTTTTCAGGCTATGAAACTCTGTGATTAGCTTTGGCATTAACAGCATCTAAGTATGTGTGATGCTATTCGGGGAGATGCACAAACAAATATATTTACGTAAAAATCTTTCAGTTACAGAAATTGTTCAAATTGTCCACTGATTAAAGCTAAACAGTCATTTTTAAGCTGCAGAAAGCGAAAGATGAAGATGAGGTATTTTTGCTCTAGTGATGGCTGTTCGGGGTGGATGTCAGCGCAAACCTGCTAAATATTTTAGGAATGTAAAAGTACTGGTTTCTTCCCCATATTCACTCAGTGCGGTGGGCAGCAAGCAGCAGCAAAACTGCAACTGAAAACATAAAAAACTGCTTCAATACCTCCTGCTAAATGATTTTCCAAAAAGTATCACTGCTTGCATAAAGCGACCCTTGTTACTGAGTGCAACATTCATATTTTGATAGCGCAAAAGCTCATTTGGTGTGTCACGCTCTACTGTAAATTTAACTGGCTGCCACCTGGAGTAAAGCAATTAATACAAGGCTCACAAGCAAAATCTCCACCTCTATCGCTCCATCTTTCTCTTTCACTTCCCTTCTTTGCTAGTAACTAGAAGCTTTTAGCAGAAAACGCCGCTCTTTAATAATTTGTACTCATGTGTCACTGTGCTGGCTTTGGGCACTTTTGGCTCTCAGATATTGCTGCTGATCTAAAAAGCAAATGAAACACTTTAACAGAAATACACAAACCGGGCAGGACGAACTAAAAACAAGTATCAGCAAAATAATCAGCTGACAAGAAATAGATAGCAGCAGCCTGAAACAGCAAAAATGTGTCAGTGTTTCACGTGCACGGACGGATCCTTATGTAAAGGGCCGCTGACAGGGGAACATGCATAATCCCCTCCTATATAGGAGCAAGTCACCCAGACTGTAAGAGCCACAAAATGACAAGTAACCCTTTTGCTTTGCACCCATTTGTGACCTTCATCTCTTTGTCACCGGTTTGGCTTTCTACTTCAGTTATCCTGCTCACACACACACACCCACGTGTACAAGAATCCTGAGGCTGAATTATAGAAAACAAGCAGCATGCTTGTTCAACGTGGTTTAGTGGCAACAACCTGTTTGGCACCAATATTGTTCCTCCTCATTTTCTTCACCATCTCAAGATAAGCTTCAAGTTTTTAAAAATGTGCACCTATACTGCATGTGTCAGTGTTCTTGCTGAATAGTCTGTATTCCCACCACCGCCACGTCAGAACAGTTGAAGTAATGCCTCAGGTCCCCAGTCCATGGCGGTCTGAGCCACAGCAAACACGGCTGCCCCGAGTGTCGCGGACAGCCCCCACACTGCCATCTTCACCATCCTGTTTCCCCTCCTCCACAGCTGGCCTCGGTCCCCGGGCAACGCAGCTTCCAGGCCTGCGTGTCAGGAGGTTGCGAGCACAGAATAAGGAGGAGCACAAAAACTGCAATATTTAGGTTTTGTAAAATTTAGAAAGGAGCTGCTTCAGTCTTATGATTATTTTGGATGCTGTAGTTTGACTTTTTTTTACTACTATTTTAAATATTAGGTTCACCCTTCAGCACTAACAAACAGACTACATCTTCTAAAAATGTCCATGGAGTTAAATCAACACAAATCAAAAAACACTTTAAGCGAAAATTGAATATTTTAAGCTTCGTGGAGGTTTCCTGCCAGGCTGCATTAATAGCGCATTATTTAACATTTAAACACAGACCTCGTGTGTGGAATTTTAAACTTCTCAGTTTTGTTTCATTTTATAAAACTGTTGGGTGGTGGTGGTGATGTCACACGTATTTAACCGTAGATCTCTCTTTAAATTGGCATGTATATAACAACCGCTCTGGGAATTCAATGTTCTGAGCGGTAAAACAGCTTTTCTATACATTTGCAGTGCCAACCACAGCTAGAGGTGGCTGTGTTAAAGAGTGATTAAACACAGACATGAAGTCAGTTTTTATTGGCACCTCTGGGTGAAAGTTTCAAGTGTTTTGCGTCTATAGTTATGTAGCACAATCCTATAACACTGCACCAAAATGGAAAGCCAGTGTTAATAAACAGACTGACTTCTGACTTTTTTTTGCCTTTTCCATCACTCCCAGTGTGTCTATCCACCATTTTTGTTGAATCCTTTGTGGCTGCAATTTGAATCAATTAAAAACGGCAAATACTAAAGAAAGGCAATCCCCCCCCCCAAGATTTCAAACACATGGTATATCTTTGATCAATGAAATCAGCTAAAATTGGACTTGAGTTACAATAGTGTTGTAAAACCACTGCTTACAAGGTGAAGGACGATTTTTCATAGTTAATGAGAGGCAGAGAAGGAGGTTCTATAGATCGGCCCTCTGTGTGTCCGTTATGCATTTCATCTCACTTGTAATTGAATTTTGATGAAACTATGGGGAATTGTGTAAATAAGCTTTAATATTACTCTGCTTAGTCTGAGGGGAATGATACAACATGTTTGTGATTGCGTGTTCATCTTATACAAGCTGCTAAAAACCTACGGGAATAATGCATCTTTTTGTTCTGTTCTGCCATATTCAAATTTGCACTTGATTGGTCTGATGGGGGTGCTACAGTATTTGTTTACTTGTTATTGATTGGCCCAAAGGGAGGTGCAGAGATTGTGGGCGATGGCATATTTGCTGTTGCCTTGTTTTGAAGAATTGTGTTTACATGAGGTGGAAAAAACAAATGTAACAAACTGAGGATCCAACATCCAACAAATTTTCTTCATACAGTTCCACAGTTGTTGATGATGATGATGATATTATTATTATTATTATTATTATTATTATTATTATTATTATTATTATTATTATTATGCCAACTTCAAAGAATTTACTTTTACCATAACCATCTACATGTCTGTACTCTGTATGTGTGAAGACCTCCTTCAGAGTCAGTAATAAGATTACAGAGGCTATTTTTACCGTGTCTGGAGGTGGTGGAGCCCTGGGCCTTTGTGAGACGCTGGAGAACAGAGTCCGGCCTCTGGTGGAGGGTGGAGAGCTGAAATGCCTGGAAGGTGCTGATGGACCGGCTAAAGAAAGCAGAGGAAGAGAAGGAAAGTAGAGGGAGATTTAGTCAGTGATGGAGAACAGAGGCAGGTCTAAGGTGAAGCATGGATAACTGGAATGATGTGAAAAGATGGTCTGATGAATAAAGTGATGGAAAAAGACAGGCGAGGAAGTGAGTGGTAGACAATTTCAGAGAACTGCTAACTCAATATCTCATGTGTATAGGAAGCTCAGAGGGTAATGTATGGTGAGACAGTATCTTTCAGTGTGTCAGTCAAGGCCTTGTGTCACTTCATGCCCTAAACAATGACTGTATGAGCCACACCGAAGGACACTGACAGGCAGAAAGCGACTGATGGCTGAGGATACACAGTGAAAAGGAGACTGCTATCATGCCTCTAAGACTACCCCCTAAAAAGTTTAAAAATGTGAAAAATGGTCACACACACACACACACACACACACACACACACACACACACACACACACACACACCCTGTGTGTGTTAGCAGCACCACCGAGCCAGTCACGATGTGCTTATTGAGCATCAACTCTCAGTTGTTGAAGGAATGACATTACATTACATGCATTTTCTGCATTTATTAAATATTCAATTAAATTCTATTTTATTTACAAAGCACCAAATCACAACAACAGTTACTTCAAGGGGCTTTACCATATTGTAAGATAGAAACTCTAAAATAATACAGAGTTTAGATGACCCCTTATCAACAAGCACTTGGCGACAGTGGGAAGGAAAAACTCCCTTTACACAGGAAGAAACCTCCTGCAGAACCTGGATTAGGGAGGAGTGGGTTGAGGGGATAGTAATGCCCAATTAACAACTTTATTAAAATGGTGTGCCCTCACCTCTTGCGAGACTGCAGTGCTGCCCGCTTGGCCAGTAATGATGGAGGGTACTTCTCGAACAGGTCCTGTGCCTGGCCAATCAGAAGCTCGTATGGGAGATCCTGGGGGATACGAGAGAGGAGGTGGTGGACCATGGCCATGTCACACTCTGTCTGCTTCACCTCCTTTTCTCTGTGCAACACAATCTGAGGAGAAGAGGAGCAAAGCACCAGTTAAAACTTTTAACCCTAAAGCAGATCACTCTGGGTAACACTTGAATACTAGACTGCATATATAGTACATTAGCTTGCGTTGTTTGTGAGGCGCAGTAAGTGCACTGCAGACAGATAAGCAGATGAAGAGTTAAAGCCCCATGCTGTGCGCTGTACTCTGCCTGGGAGGAAACATGAACTACATTCTGCTTTGTTGTTTCACACACTTCAAACAGAGCTCTCCCTCTGCCCAGCCCCTCTAAACACACTCACACACACACACACACACACACACACAAAAACATCCTCAAGTGCAAACAAGAAGCCACTAATCAAAATGCACAGACTCTACAGTTAAATAACACAAAGGAACAAAAGGACTTGTGTACACTCTCGACATAACATACTTCAGCAGACAGAAACAATCCAGCTGGAAGTAACACGCATGTATGGCATGCAGCAGTTAGTGTGGAGGAGCAGATGAAAAAAGTCAAAATGTTTTCCCTTTGTAATCTGTTTCCGTGTCCTTCCTACTAAAGCTCTCACATCAGTCAGCTCGCTCTGCTCATTCTTTTTCCCTTTCCTCTTTAATCCCTCCCTCTGTACCCCTCTTTCTCATCTGCTCATTAGGAAGTATCTAATTAACTAGTCTGATGACTTCACAGTACTCTGCCTCACTCTGTGTGTGTGTGTGTGTGTGTGTGTGTGTGTGTGTGTGTGTGTGTGTGTGTGTGTGGCAACATGTATTTACGTGTTCTGGATTACTGACAAAACAACCTCATTGGCTCTCGCCCATACCGTAGCAGCAAGGTAGATGGGCATCAGGGGATGTGAGGCCAGGAAGAAGTCGTACAGTCTCAGGGTATGCTTGAACTCTGAGAGAACATGGCCGTACCATGTGATGAGCCAGGAAAGTGCAAAGATGGTTCCAACCTCCGCTCTAAAGACAAAAGGCACATTTCATCATGTTACCTTATTTTAACATTTCATTTGATTATTTTTTGTAACCCTGTTTATACATATATCTACGTTCATATTTGCCCTGTTTGATCCTTTCTGAACTATTTTGTATTTATTTATTCTCTGACTTCTCTAGACTGGTTTTGTATCATTCACATTTCAAAATAATCCCCATTTATTTATACTGGGTCTTAGTGCAGCAGATGGGTGGGGCTGCTGTGCTCACACCCATAGCCTGTGCCTAAGATGACCACATTAAAGATATTTTAATACAAATCCAAGAATAGAAACATTTCTGAAACCATAACAAGATATACTGTACAGTGTTGCCTCTGTACACCACCACAGCAGATTTTGATTAAAAAAAAATAGTTAATATGTGATTAATGTTCACACTTTTAGCTGTAATTCAAGAAGTCTTACAGAAAAGTATTTAATCAACTATTTAGACATTGCAGGCATTTTTATAGATCAGAGGCTCAAACGCAACCTGAGAAACTAACATTTTACAAACGGGGACTGAAAGAACATAATCAAATATCCCTGTACTGTTAGACCTTGATTTTATTCCACTTTCTCTGTCTTGAGAAACTCGTCAGTTGCTTTGCAGTTTCCTTTGGATTCTTAAGTAGCATCCATATTTGGCTGAATCTGAGCAGATAATATAGTTCTGTACACTTCAGAATTTATCCTGCTACTTCTATCAGCAGTCACATCATCAATAAACACTAGTGACCTGGTTCCACTGGCATGCATACTTGCCAATGTCATAACATTGCCTCCACATGTTTGACAGATGATGAGGTCTGCTTTGGATCATGGGTTGTTTCTTTCCTCCTCCATACTCTTCTCTTCCATAATTCTGATATGAGTTCATCTTGGTTTCCTTTTTCCAGAGCTCTTTTAGATGTTTTCTGGCAAAGTCTAATCTGGCCTTTCTGTTCTTAAGTGTAAGCAGTGTTTTGGACGTTTCGTTGACAATGACACACCTACCTCCTGGAGAATGTTCTTGACTTGGTTAGATATTGTGAAGGATATTTTTTGTTTTTGTTTTTTTTAAACCAAGGAAAGAATTTGTAAAAATCAAGTGTCTTATCTGGTCTTCCGGGCCTTTTGGTGTTGTTAACTTGGACTATGTTTTCCTTCTTTTTAAAGATGGACCAGATTGTTTTCTTGGCCACTTCTTAATCAGAATCAGAATCAGAATCAGAATGGGGTTTATTGCCAGATGTTGAGGTTTACAACATTAGGAAATTGCTGCGGTGCTTCAGTGCAAACAATAAGAATTAAAGTGCTATGTAGAAAGAAAGATATGTGCATGAGATATACATGAGATATATACATGAGAATAAGAATTATGAGTGCTACGTAGAAAGATATATACATGAGTGCAGGTGGTGATCAGTGCCAAACATGAAATGATGCAGTGACACAGCGTAGGGTCATGTGTTAGTGGCGGGGACAGTCATGTGGTTATTGTTCATGTGTCCAACAGCAGAGGGGAAGAAACTGATGCTCTATTATCACCCAAATTTCTATGAAATAACAAGACACATTTGAACCTTTCATGAGTTGTTTGTTTGGTTTTTGCTGTTTTTTTTTTTTTCATGTGGATGACTGTCATAATTACAAAACTTTCAATAAAAAAAAAAAAAAATAAAAAATAAAAAAAAAACGAACCTTTCATTGTTTGGGAAGCCACCAAACAGACTTGTTTGTCTGACTCATGCCTTTAAGTCACATTTTAAACATATGGTCAAGTATGAAAAGTGAGAACGTACAATCACTCTTTCTTAATATATGACTGCCCGTTTTAAGTGATCCAATGACACAGGACATGTGGATCAAAACCAGAAATAAAAAAGAAAACCTCTGGATCTGAGTTGGTCAAAAGCTTTTTTTCCCCCACTCATTGCCTTTAATACATATGTCATAATCTTGAACACTTGAGATATAAAATACAGAACTGAAAGAAAAGTATGTTTTCTTCAACCTCACATATATCCTGCTACTGTGCCTCAAGTAAAATAACAAATTAGAAGTTTCCGATCAATACTGGACAGGAGAACTGAGCGACAAAGAACAAATGTGTGCTAAATAAAGGGACTGACAAATGGAAAGAAGCAGGGACTGATAGAGGGAAGGAGCAAAGGGCAAAGATCATGTGCGATGGGTTGGGTAGGGATTGAAAATGAAGCAGGAGAGAAAGAAAAATAAAGGTGAGCAAAAGAACAAGTACAGAATAAAAGAGGCAGAGATAAGAAGACAGACAAGGAGAAGAGGAAGCGCACAGCAGAAAGGGTGACTGAAACTTTGAAGTAGGGTGTTGTTTATCCTGCTGTCTTTCTCCAAGTGCAATGTCTTGTTTTTTGTGCTTTTTCCGTTTATGTCAGCATGTATGCAAGTAGACAGGTAGTTTGCAAATATGGAAGTTGCCAGTACAGTATCAATTATGAACAGGCAACAAGACAACAACAAAAAAAAAAAAAAACTGCAGACATGCACACATCAAAAATACTTTAAAGGGTGATTCGATTCATTGATTTGCAAACATTCCCATCCGCAGTCCTACACACATTATCTGCAGCAGCTGGCTATTTCTTGACGTCCTTTGTTTTGTGTTTTAACAAACTGCAAATTGTTCATATATCATTTTTAGGTGAATTCACTAGTAAAATACATTTAACTTTATCTCGCAAATAAAGTTAAATGTGGTGTACACCTTGGCAGGACAGACAGGCTGTTGTACCATTTGATAGCTGAACTCCAACTGCTGATGTGTTTTCAGTAATATTTTAATTCAATTGCAAATACACTAGCCGTTTCTCTCCCTGTAAGCATTATAGGTAAAAACCAACACTGTGGTGCCCTCTAGTGGTCACTACTTTTTGTACCTGATCATGAAGTCATGCAGTTCCAAATCAACCTGCTCCAAAATAGGCATCAGATAGTTTAAAATGTGTTTGGTGCTGTCCATGGTAGGATCCATGAAGTCCCTGCACAGAGAGAAGACTTGCAGAAGTTGGAAAAACATTTTAACTATACATAAAAGTATGAGAATCAGCAGGAAATAAAATATCCAACCTGAGGTGATAATTAGACAGTGTGTCCAACAAGGCGATGGCCATTCGTTCCCCAACTACCAGCAGCAGAGTGACAGCCACATCATGATAGCCTTGGTAGTAGTGCAGCTGAGTGTTACGCTTCAAAACCTCCAGTATGATGTCGATGAGCTGCTCCTGAAGCACTGCTCTCTCCGAGGCTGGCATACCTGCAGAAGAGCAAATGAGCAGTGCATTTATGTAAACTAGAAAGTGTTTATTATTGGATTATTAGAGTTCAGAATACAGAATCCAGTGTTTTCTATGGGCCTCATTCTGCTATGTTGCAAGATTTTAAAGGCAAACGTGCTTGCTGACTCTGTAAACAACAGTAGTGCTGTTGAATTTAAAATACAACAACACTCTCAGCTCAAAAAAGTGGGAACTCCTCCTGTGAAGATTAAACTTGGTTTATAAATTACTCACAAGATAACTCCATGTTGCTGTAAGGTCAGGGTTACAGTTTAACAAATGGCACATTGCGCTATGCTGCTATCTTTAGAGATAAAACACACCCACCCACACACACACACACACACACACACACCTTTCGGAAAACGTTTCATCGACCTCCTGACATCAAGGACTACTTGGTTGTAGTCTTTGTGGTTCTCCCTCACATCTCGACCTAAAACAAAAGAAATATTTCCCTTATTGTTGCTAGCATTGTTTGCACTAGGAGCACTTAATTTATTACTTATTTATGCAGTTCATCAAACACTAACCACGCATTAAGTTAAGTGTATACTAACCAGGTTTATGTGGTAGCTCATAGACATTTATGTTCAGTAGTTTGGGCCATACTTTTCTCCTTAGCTCATCAGTGAGCAGTCCTCCTTTACTGACTGCCGCTCTCCTCAAGGTCTCAATGTCCACTGGATCACTGTTCATTCAAAAGCCAAAATTAGACAATTTTTATATTACTTACAGTCTGCTCATAGTATCTAAAATTTGTACCTTTGTACCAGTTAGAAACTCCTACCTCTAATTTAAATAAACTAAGAAAACAGCTAATGCATTTTTTGTAGAATTAAAAAATTACTATGCTCAACAGGTCAGCACTATTTATATGTTAATTTAATTTAAATTACTCTCACAGGCTAAAATTTAATTGGAGTCATTTTAAGTAGTTTAATAAAAATTCTTTTAAAAATTACTGCCTGAAGTCTAGAACACATGTGCATGACCAAATATGACTTGGTCATTGAAGAGAATCCCCCCAAAATAATAATAATTCTCTCTTGAGCTGTTTTTGCAGTACCCTTTTGGAATTCCCACCGCTGTCCAATCAGTTTTGCAGAATTTGGCTGAATCTGAGTAGAATGAACCCTGCTGCTTCAATCAAGAGTCTCATCACTATAGACTAGTGCTCCGCGTTCACTGGCAGCCATACATGCCCATACCATAACATTGTAAACACTGTGTTTGACAGATAATGTGGATCATGAGTGGTTTTCTACTTCTCCATACTTAACTCCCCATCATTCTGGCACTAGTTAATCTTATTTTCATCTTTTTTCCAGAACTGTTGCCACTCTTTTAGATGTTCTCTAGAAAAGTCTAATACAATTCTTGAATGAACCAGTAGTTTGGACCTTATTGTAAACCCTCTGCATTTCCATTCATGAAGGTGTCTTTTGATTGAAGACCTTAAGAATGAAACACCTACTTCACAAAGAGAGTGTTCTTGATTTGGCAAGATCTTGTTTTGGCATCATCTTGCCAAGTGAATTCACTGGCTAGTGATGAACCACATGATTTTGATCACTCCTAAAGTTTGTGTTCGCTCTCTGATAGGTTTATTTGGGGATTATTCAGACTAATGATGGCCCCTGTCACTTTCATCAACATCAATTTTGGACTTCTAAATTAAATTCAGATGAACAGCTCCTGACTGAACACCTCGATTTAACTCCAGATATTTTATCTGTGTAATTTGTCATGAATTAATGAGGGAGCAGGCTTTGCCTGGCCATGAAAGTGCTAATCAGTCAATTGTCCAATTACTTCTGAGCTGCTGAAAATGAGGGACTAGCTATAAAAACTGCTAGAATTTTCAAACAGTTAATGCAATATCTTTGTGAAACCCCTTGAATTACAGCTTAAAATCAGCACTTCAATCACATCTTGATTGTTTTACTTCAGTTTTAAATTTGAAATTCACTGGAGTGATGTACAGAGGCAACATTAGGAAAAAAAAGTATCACTACCCAAAAACGTGTGGACTTAACTGTATAACACATTTTAGGACACAGTTTAAAGGTCCTTATGATTACATCATAATATTCCTGAACACACCAGAGTAATCGCCACATGTGCAATCATGTTAGTATAAAAGTTATTGTTGATAAATTAGTGCCATCTAATTGTGAAATAGTGTATTGGATAAGAAGGTAGAGGGGATTTCTCCAGTGGAAATATGCCTTATGCCCTGGAGTTGTAGAACTATCTGAGGTATTTATTACCATAGAAAATATTGAAAAGAAGATCCACTTTTTAGGCTTCTAAAATGATGAAGAAGATTGTCAGGCTTTTCATGTTCGCTGAAGCAACTATTTTCCTGTTTTATTTCACTCCTAGAACATAATACACAAATCTGGATGTCCCATGACTGGCAGCACATAGCTCAAGAGTGTAAAATTGCTCTTCATCTGCTTAAATGTGCATGTCCAGTTTTTGTGGAGTAAGCACACTCAAGAGACACACTGTGATATTAACCTGATCAAAGCCTGATGGATCTCAGCCAGCTTCTGCTTCCTCCCACAACCTGGCTCTGTAACAAACAGGCAGAGATGGAGGTGTAAGAAAACAAAGTAAAAGCGAGTGGTATGGATGAAACAGAGTTGTGCGAGAGCGTCCACACAGAGAGAAGAAAGTTAGGGGGGAAGAAAAATGGATAAGGACAGAGACTTGAGGATCACGTTTAAAATCACACTATTATGGCTTTGAAGGCAAACCCAAAGATTTATACTTATTTTACTAACCTGCACAGACAAACCAGGTGTTTCTTCATTCATTTCATACTAAAAGACATTGCCTTTTTTAAAAGTCATTTACGCAAGCAAAGCCCTTAGGATCAATGATCATAAAATTATCTAAATGCTATGCTTTAGATTGCAGCCAGTGTGAGTTAAACGCAAAACAAGTATCAGCTTTGCTGGATCGCTGACCAAAAGCACCTTTTCCGTCTCCTCCCTGCCAGACTGTCAGCTGTAAATTTCCAAGCAGTCCAGTCTGCCTGACAGGCTGCCACGCAAGCAGCTAAAGTTTGCCCTCTTGTAAACAAAGCAGCACATTTTTAGTTGCTATCACTTGACTGCAGTAATATTAGATTAAATTAGAATTAGCTACATAGTCTAGTCTGGTCTAGCTTTGCTTGCCTGCACGTACAGATGTTATCGAAGCAGCCATCGTAATAAAACGGTATAACTTTAAAATAAGACGTCTTAAGCGACTGAATGTAGTATCTCTTCTTCAAAAACAAAGTCTGTTAGCTGTCATCGCGTACCTCTTGTGAAAGATCCATTCCCATTCACCACAACTCCGCCGTTCTGTTTCTTCCTCTTGAGTCTTTTCATTCCCTCTAAAAGCAGACAACGGAATCTCCGAGTTTACACCGTAACATATGTGAGTTAAAGAATTAAAAATATGTACGTAAACAGGTGAAAAAACACTGAAAATACCTGTCCCAGCGACGAAGCTTCCCTCAACAGCTGTCGCTACTTAACTCAACCGAGCGAGCGTTCTCAGCTACAATGCAATTGGTCAGAAATACCACGTGACCAAAAGGCCGTATACTATTGGTTTTCCTTTCACTCGCACTGCAACCTGACTTGATCACAGATTTGTAGTCCATACATGTGAGCGACACAGGCAATTTTACTTTGTATAATAAATGTTGAGACAGAAATGTTCTTATGCAGTAACTTTTTTTATAAGGAAAAAAGTGAGTGTTTGTATCGTAATTGCAAATAACAAAGAAAAAACGGACAGGACACTGTGATTGCTTTATTTTATTTTTTTTTCTTTACGAACGGGGGATGTTAGCTGAAAATACAGAACTGGCAACCCTTCTGACAAATGCACCTTGAGCCGTCGTAATGAACCGCCCCTCTCATTACCAGCGCTCACATTGCAGGAGGAAGAACATCCCGCTGCTGTTTGTTCAGCTCCTGTTGTGAAGTTACTGAGGGACAAACGAGCGGCGGGCAGTTTGACCAACAATGTCGAGCAGGTAGAAACAGCGTGACTGAAGCCGCGGAAATGAGCGAAACAGCCGAGACGAGAGGGCCCGCAACCCGCCGGAGGAGGACCACCAGCACCAGCACCAAGCAAACCAAGAGGCAAGACGCAGGGGAGAAACCTCCACCGTGTTCCGCTAAAGAAAAAGCCGCAGACAAGGTCCAGAAGCATGCGAACAATAACGGCAATGTGGAGAAAGAAATGGGGAAGTCAACACAGCAGCAGCAGCTCGCAAACAGTCCGAAGAAACAGAGGAGTGCGGTAGAAGATATCAACGAAAAGCTCAGGTAACCTTTGACGTTAACGTTCCAGCATTACGTACAGACGTTAACGGTAAATTGTTAGCAGAGGGGTACATCTCATACTCCTCCCCTTTTCATTCATGTGTAATTTAGCCAGAGTCGTTATTCTTCCTCCATTGTTTCCTGTAGCTTAATTGCCGTTTCATGACAGGTTAGCTGGTACTTATTTCTTACAAAGCTGTTCTTGAGCTAGTGGGCATTTAAAAAAAAAAAGTTGCAGAAACCCAAAAGTTGCACTTAATCTTAACATTTCCATAAGCTTTAAATGCCTCCTTTTAAGTTGCCTTCGTTCATCCCCTCTTTTTTTTCTGCATTTTCTACATTTCTTGCCTTGCATGAATGCAATCTGTGAGAGTCTGGCACAGGACTGGGGAGCTTTTTTATTTCCAGCTTTATAAACAAACTGACATAACGTTCATTGCTTGCTTTTTTATTAGCTGGAGTTTGCTCTTTTGCCAAGCCAATAATAAATAATTTAAGAAAATAGTCAGCAGATCGATGGAGAGTTTGTCTCAGATGTCTCTAATTTTGAAGCAATATAAAAATGAATAGTAGTAACAGACTTCTTTGGCAGGACACTCGCTCACTTGTTGAACAGAGGGTAGCTTTGAGTTTGTATACAGGGTGTGTCAGGAGAACAGGTAGGGTATGACCGACCTTGCTGCAAACAATAGCCCATGCTTCACCCTATGGGCACCACACCAGCTTCTCAGATCTGCCTACCTATTTAAAGCATGCATTTCTTTAGGTTGAAGCCATGCCTTCTTGATTACCCCATGGAATTTCTACATCCTTGTAATTGGTGTGAAGGCCAGGGTCCTAATACGGCACTTTAATACCCAGTAAAAGGAAGGTGATTTTAATTTGTGGTTCATTTTTATTTTAATTGGATCCCAGCCAGCTGATTTAGGCAAGTAATGTGTTCTTGTGACACATGCTTTGGCGATAGCATGTCTACTGTTTGCATGCATTTCTGCACATTTCTCATGCTGAGTGGGTGTCCTGGCACTATGTTAAAAACCACTTTGATTTTTCCATCCTCTTGCCCTCTCTACAGTTTTCCTAACTCGCTGTTATTGCTCAATCTCCTCACCTCTTAACCATTTTCCTCTGACCAGTCTTCTCCTCCTCTGTCCTCGTTCACCCTTTATCACCTATGGCTGTGTAAAAGTTCCTTTATGGTTTCTTGATGAACAGCTTCAGTTTTCTAAAGCATAGATTGGGGGCAGTGCTATGTAAACCTTTTAACTGCAGTGTGTGATTCATCCACGTAAAAACTGGTATAGAAATTAAATAATTTCCCTCTGATCCTAACTTGAAGTTGATATTAACTTTAATGTCAGATTATACCACATTGTTGTTAAGTGCATTACCACCAAGAAAGTGGTAATCAGTCCATCAAGAAAAATAAGCTAAGTAAGGGAAGTTCAGCATAGCTGGTCCTCAACATGAAGTCACACGTGTGTCATTTTTGAAGGATTTCTCAATGTGTTAATCATAAATGACTCACTCTGAGTTATCGGTGCTTTGTAAGAGTTGTAAAATCAATCCTGTTGCCCTAACTAGATTCCCCCCCATAGCTTGTGGAGACAGTGAGACAGGAAAGAGTGCTAATCATTTGATTACCGTCTAAAATTTAATGGTGAACGACTGTGTTTTTCTACAGGTGTCACAATCTACAGGAGTCTCTCTTGAGCTCAGCCAGCGGCTACAGCAACTACAGAGGAATCCTCAACTGGTGTGTTGTCATGCTGGTGAGTTAAACCTCATTACATGTCCACGCAGAAATGAAAATGTATGCCACCGTTGCTTCGAAAACTGTAACATTTAGAAAGTTAGACCCCTCATTCACCTAAATCTTACAGGTCTGGACAAGGCTCATGCAAGAAATCTCAAAGAGTTACTCTCTAATCTCAACAGCTCATGTATGGTTATTCTCTCTCTCTCTCACTCACTCACTCACTCACTCACTCACTCACTCACTCACTCACTCACTCACTCACTCAGCCATCCAAAGTGTATAAAACTCCAAACTACTGCAGCAAAACAAAAGTTCCAGCCCACACAAAGTACACATCCCTCTGGGCTTGCTGTTAGACCTGTTGTTACATTGACTTTTTGTGACACATTAACTTGTTGTGTTGTCTGCAGGAACGCTGATAAATCGACTTTTGTGTTATCTCTCATAACATTTGCAGATTAGCCACATAAGTACTTTTTTCTTTTTCATTTTTTGGTTTTGCTCTGGCCTGGGTTGCCATTTCTTGTAGATATTTCTATATTTTTGATAAGAGGCGTGTTTGTAAGCTACAGTTTAATCTCAGTGAGCTTGTTTGAACTTTCTCATCAAAAGTGAACTTTGTTAGGTGGGCTTATATTACGCGAGGGTCTTTAATTTGCTGCCAAATTGTTTTCCTTTTATTAGTGATTTAGGACAGCGTGGCATTGCAGTGGTTAACACTCTCTCCTCACAGTAAAAGCGTCCTGTCTTTTAAGTTTTTATTTGAGTTTTGTATATTGGGCAAAAAAAATAAATGAGCATCACGCAAAACATGCAGCAAAAAAACGAGGTTGTGGGATTAGAATCACAGTAAAATAGAAAAAAGAGGACTTCTTTCTCCTCATATAATGACAGTGAATCTCTTTCAATGGTTAAATGGCACTGTTTCTCCTACCTTGTCTCTCCTATTTCATTTTGGAGTCTTATTGAGTAGGTCATCTGCTCCAAGGTATGTAGATTTTTTTTTTTTTTTTTTTTAAACAGTATTAGTAAACACTTTTTTTTTTTGCTAACTGCCCGTAGGACCTTTCAGACGGTGTTTATCTTTCTTTTAATTCATGTGGGGAAAGCTGCAAAATAACATAAATAAATAAATTAGAACTCTGGAGATCATTCGTGATGATTCTTTCCAAAAAGATTGACTCAAAATGCTTCAGCTCTAACTTTGATCTAACTGGACCCATATCTAATATTGTGGTGATTTCTTTACTGTAAATTTTTAGTGAGCCAACATCCTTAACAGTTATCAGTTCTATGAAAAACTCAATTTTCTATCTGTAGCAGGGACATTTTTATTAGTAATGACAAAGAAATTCCTTCATTCACAATAGCTCACAATGCTTGCTAGTATTGTTATTGTTAATGCTAGCTAGTTATTTGAAAGTAACATTTGCGGAGCTCCTTTTAAAATAATTCAAATGGTTTGCTACAGTGTATGCAAAGACTAACCATTGTGGCTGCTATACTGCTACTAGCATTAATAACTAAATTGGCCAACCTGGCTTTCATACAGCAAGATACTTCTGTTGAAGTTGGCTGAATGCAGGCATTTTAGTTAAATATGTCATGTCCCTCTGTGTTGAGGAGACTTCAGGACTGTTAACCTCATTTAGAAACAAGAGCTTCTGCCCCAGTCCAGTGAGGGAAGTGTGGTGTCTGTCTCCAGAGACAGCCTGCAGTGCCCCAGAGAATCCTGTCAGTTTTAGCCTTATATTAGACATCTAGATTTAAAAATATCCAGTTAGCTGTAATCCACATGAAAGGGAATTTGACTCTAAGTGTGTGTGTGCTTTGCATATCTGTGTGTAGATGTACTTGCATGATTGCTCTGTCTGGATGTATCTATGCAAATTTCTGTGTGTGTGGGTGGGTGGGTGGTTCTATGATGGGTTTATTCCCGTTTTTGAAGGTTTAGATTGCCGTTCAGCACATCTTTCACTTTGTGGTCACCACATACCCAACGGATGGTGTTCACTTTAGACGTTTTTCAGAGGATGCTTTAGGATCAGGCTGTAAAAATGTAAAGTGGACCCCCAGAGCCTTGAATGTGTGTATATTTAGGAGTTCAGTAAGTTGTGTACTTTGTCCTCGATAACAAGGACCATCAGATAAATTCCTAAAATGTCAGCTGTAGAAGTGCATGCTTCTAGAGATGGGAATATAGATGTATTTTGTGCCCTCCATGATTTTTTTTATTTTTTTTATTTTATTTTTTTATTTGTAAGATTTAACACAAAATAACAGGGAAAAACTAAGTTTTTAAGAAAATAGCCCAAAATACTAGTAAGAAATTCTTCTTGTGAGAGAAAACTCAATATTCTTGGTACTCCATCCTCTGCATTGCTGGCAGGATAAAATACTTCTCATGTTGTGTAATTACTGAGCTGGCATCATCTAGTATCTGAACCCTGGGAACAAAGTCTACATGGGATTTTGAGACTTTTAGAATACCTTTTGTTTATATTTGTCCTCCGCACCTGCATAGATTATTTGTTACCATTTGATTTGTGATCTGATGAAATTGATTCTGAGGTTCATGAAACATTTTTTTTTAAGCTTTGTTTTAGAATAGTCTTATTTTCTGATTGTTACCTGAGCTGAGCCTGTTGGGCCTGAACACCTCCCTCTGCAACTGGATCCTGGACTTTCTGACCGGAAGGCCTCAGTCAGTACGGATCGGGAACTGCACCTCCAGCACCACCACACTGAGCACTGGGGCCCCACAAGGCTGTGTGCTCAGTCCTCTGCTGTTCACACTGCTGACTCATGACTGTGTAGCAACACACAGTTCAAATCACATCATTAAGTTCGCTGATGACACGACCGTGGTGGGTCTCATTAGCAAGAACGACGAGTCAGCGTACAGAGAGGAAGTGCAGAGACTAACGGACTGGTGTAAAGACAACAACCTGTCTCTGAATGTTGACAAGACAAAAGAGATGGTTGTTGACTTTAGGAGGACACGAGGCGACCACTCACCGCTGAGCATCAACGGCTCCTCTGTGGAGATCGTCGACAGCACCAAATTCCTGGGCGTCCACCTGGAGAAGGACCTCGGCTGGTCCCTCAACACCAGCTCCCTGCACAAGAAAGCCCAACAGCGTCTCTTCTTTCTGAGAAGACTGAGAAAGGCCCGGCTTCCACCACCGATCCTGACCACCTTCTATAGAGGAACTATCGAGAGCATCCTGAGCGGCTGCATCACTGTCTGGTTTGGGAACTGTGCCATATCGGACCGCAAGACCCTACAGCGGATAGTGGGAACAGCAGAGAAGATCATCGGGGTCTCTCTCCCCTCTATTGAGGACATCTACACCACACGATGCATTCGCAAAGCCACCAGCATTGTGGCTGATCGGACACACCCCTCTCACACACTCTTCACACTCCTGCCATCTGGAAAAAGGTACCGAAGCATTCGGGCACACACATCCAGACTGTGCAACAGCTTTTTTCCACAAGCCATCCGTCTCCTCAGCAAAAAGGGACTGACTGATAAGCACGCACACACACACACACACACACACACACATTATCACTCAGCTTAACTCAACTACCTCAAAACATTGAGACTGGACTGACTAATCAACACAAGCGCAAACACACTGACCTACACCACCAAACCATCGTACACACCAACCTGTAAATGCTCTTTTGCACAATATTATTACTGGACTTTTTGCACTAACTTCTGCACTTCCTAATTTTTGCTGCTACACTAAGGAATGTTTACTGTTCCTCCACTACCTCAACTCATCATCACAAAACCTTATTATGTTACGTTGTGTTTTTCTATCATTCTGTCACTTTGCTGCTCTTGTTTGCACATTTGCACGTGCACTTTGTTGTCTGCTGTCTGATAACAAAAAAAAGTCTTCCTTAGTGGGTTTTGTTTTTTTTTTTGTTTTTTTTGTTAGTTAATTTATGTTAGGTCAGTCTGTCTTGTCTCTGCTAGCCAGCTAACTAGGCCTCTTAGTTAGCTAGTTTAGTGTTTTCTGTTAATTTATGTTGTAAATTTATGTTGCATGTAGCACCTTGGTTCCTGGAGGAACGTTGTTTCGCCTCACTGTGTACTATTAAACTGTATATGGTTGAAGTGACAATAAAGCCGACTTGACTTGACCTGATGAATCATGATCCATTTATAGAGACCTCTAAGAGAAGATTGCTCGTTCTGCTGCAGACCCATCTGCTTGGCAAATAGCTGCATACCTGATGTTGGTTTTAAGGTGTCCCCCTTCTCCAAAATCAGACCTGTTCATTTTCAATTGGAAAACTTCATTAGCTACTAACAAGGCACAGATGGCTGCGACCAGTTCTTCTTCATCTTTGTTATATGGTTTAAGACACAGTATTGAGCTTGTTGGTCATAGATGTGGGAAGAGTACCTGAGACTTGGAATGGTTCATTGCATTGTTCCAAGTGATTTGCAGACAAGTAAACCATGTAAATAGTTTATATGGCCACAGGCTGACAAGGTCAGTGCACCGTGACGTAAAGCCTGTTTTAAGATTTGATCTTTGTTCTCACCTGTTTTCTCAGGGCATCTTTGCCAGAGGCCAGGTTCAGTGAACATCAGTGGCTTCTTTCATTGTTAAAATTACTATCCACCAGATCAGAGAGAGGGATGTTCATTTTGCATTATAGATTGTTCAAAGAAAGTACAAGTGGATAGAAGTAATATTTTGGTTTAATAGTTCTATAGTGTAGTTTGATAGCTGTATATTATGTGACGAAAAAAATGTAGTATTATTAATAGCATTTCATTTTCTAGAACATTACATTTTCTAGAACATTACAAATGATAACAAACATAACATACATTATAGTAAAGTAGCTTTTGGACATATTAACCTTTTTCCTTCACCCTTCCCAGAGCGCAGAGATTTTGCCCCTGTACCCAGCCCTTACTGTTACTTCAGCCTCCCTAGAACCCTATGACCCTCTGATCCTATGACTTATAATATCCTGTGCTGAAAACTGACGTCCCATCAGTATTTCAATGGTGTGCATAGAAAGGGCAAACAGGAACAATGAAAATCACTGCAGTGGAAACAAGTAGGCCTTGTTTCCACTGCAGGAAAAAGGCAAATCTTTGAAAATCTTCAATGTTGCAATATTCTCTACAAAACGTTGCTACAGTAAATGTGTGACATGCTATAGTGGCCTCCTCTGTGCTGAAGGTTACTAAAGTAAAGGTTACTGGTTTGGACTACAGACAAAACCACATTGCTGCCGGGGTTTGGCAAGCTGGTGGGGATATTCACTGCAGCATGACCCCATTAAGTGTCATACACCAAATGTCCTCATTATCTTAACTAGCTTAAGTGACTAATATAAAAATGAACTAGAACAGTAGAGATCCCATATATAATGTTGCTTCTTTAAATTGTGCAAAGTCTAGCGTTATCTTAGACTCTCTGATAGCCCCGATGGCTGAGATGAAGCTGGACTCTGAACTTAAATATACAATTTAATAATAAACTTGTTTTGCTCGACACTCTCTATCAGAGCGCACTTCAGCAGGGTGTCAATGTGAACAGCAGGAACATGTGGCTAAATTTAGCTGAGGATCTAATCTATTTATAACTCAGCATCTAACATTTTTATTTCTAATATCCTCCTCCTTAATGAATTCCAGCATAAGAATAAATGTGTTTTGTTTGTGTATAAACAAACTGTTACATCTGCACGTTGAAGATTCAGACAAGTGTTTTGTTTTTGGGGGTTTTTGCAGCTTTTTAATGAAGAACAACTTTGAAAAATATGCTTTGAAATATTTCTATAGTACGAGTCATGTTAATATTGTGTCCTGTTGCATCTTTCTCAGGTGCTGAGTAATGCACGACTTTTCTTAGAGAACATTATAAAGTGAGTATGCACCTATATTTATGTAGCTGTTATTGGGGGTTTTAATCAACAAGAGCTTACATATTGAGAACTGCTTCACGTCCAGAACAACTTGAACTGTTGCTGCAGTACAGATGTTCTAAGGCATGAGCTTGTTCCAGGTCTTAGGTTATGAAGCTTATTTCCGCTTGTTCCACATCAGTTTGGACAGGCTCCAGCCTTTTGCATCACTTTAAGAGATGACTTCCTATAGCTGTAAAATATATTTCTGTTCCTTTTTCAGGTATGGCATCTTGGTAGACCCTATCCAAGTAGTGTCCCTCTTCTTAAAGGACCCCTACAGCTGGCCAGCAGCATGCCTAATCATTGGTACGGAGCCTTAATTTTACTGCACACGGTTATTGAGTTACAACTATGTGTTTATTTGTGACTTTAGGATTGAGATGATAAAATTCACAAACATGGTTTGTAGTTGTATTGCTGTGTAGTGGTTATTAACAGCTTCTTTAAGTACAAAAGATGTAAATGGGTCCAGAGTAATTAAGTTTTTCAGTGGCTCATATGTGCCATTTTGCCACATAGAAGTGCAGTTCATGTGAGCCTCTGTGTATAATATATTTTGCTGATGATTGTTCAGATTTTATTTACTTGGATACAGTTGATTCTTGATGCAGTCTGTGTTTTACAACACAGGTAATCAGTACTAGGGTGAAAGCAGAACTTAAAACAAAGGTCATATTTGAATGTTCTTCAAATTCTCTTTTGAAGTTCGTGACTGAAATAAACAGAGTAATGATTGATTTTTATTTTTATGGCATAGCATCTCATAGTTTGAGTACTGTTTTTGTTTTTGTGTTTTAGTGTCCAATGTGTTCATATTAGCAGCCTTGTACATAGAGCGGCGTCTGGCTGTGGTAAGTCCCTACACTAATATGATGTGTTTTTCTGTGTTGGATTAAATTTTCATTTAACTTGTGATGCTCAGTTCTTCGTCTGGGACTCTTCGACCTCAGTAAGCTTATTTGTTGATGTGATAACACTGTTTTCTTACAGTACAAAGAAAGTGGATTTGATTAGAAGGTTGTCGTTCTGTGATCTCCCATGTGTGCTTGAAACAGGTGCTTTTCAGTTGCCGAAGTCTTCAAAGTAAATTCAACATCACAGCGCCACCTCTTTTTATACCTGCTCTTAAATCCGATAAGAACACTGAAGCTGATCCAGATTAGATAGCACAGTTCCTTAAGAGAAAAAATACTGAAAGTATTAATAAAATATTGCTTACTTTTTGTCCTTTATTCTTTCTAGGGCACAATCTCCGAAACTACAGGGCTGATTCTTCACTTGTTTAATCTGACATCCTTGTTAATCTTTCCTTCAGCCTCAGTACTCACTGTGACCTCCATCACACCAGGTACATGATTTTTTTTTTGGATTTTTTTTTTTTTTGCTCTATTCTTTTTTACACAAGAAGAGTGGGTCTTCTGTTTAGAAAATTAGAACAAATGAGAGCAATAATGTCAAGTACTTTAAGGTGAATATGAGTGAGCCAGTGAGTCAATCTGTACACATACCCAGCTATGCTTGGTTCATTATTTATTTATTATGTACCATGTCATCTATTGCACACTGCTAGTGACTCGTACATTGTGTGTGTGTCTGTGTCTGTGTCTGTGTCTGTGTCAGTGGGTGGTGTGCTCTCCTTAGGCACCTACACAGTGCTGTTTCTCAAGCTGTACTCCTACATGGACTCCAACAAGTGGTGCAGAGAAATCAGACAAGCCAAAGCTAAAAGAATGACACGATCATATTCGTGTAAGTATATTAGCATAGGAACTGCTGGGCTGTTGAGTCATTGTGACTAAGGTCAACAAAACGACTCATATCTGTGAATGAATTCAGTAGATGATTCATACCTGCAGAGATTTGTTGCACTGTTTTGCTTATACTGCCATCTAGTGGTGGCATAGTAACATGTGCAACTCTTTCATAGAATAGCTGGCGCTATTTCAATTGACCGTGGATGAAAGCTGGATCTGCATCTGTAGCTATATTACTGTGGATTCATTTTAATACACCATAATGAATAAAATAAAATTGAATGATGCTTGAAATTCTAATTGCTGTGCTTATTCATCTGCAACATTCAGGTCCAATTGTGGCACAGTCCAACGGGTCAGCGGTTAACACCAATGTCTCCTACCCAGGCAACCTCACACACAGAGGTAACAGACTGCACAGTTAGTGCAGATGGACATTGCTACAAACAACAATGAGAAAGAAAATTAGTGGGTCAAAATATTTGCTGTGTAAATATTAACTTGTTAAAGTAGGGCTGAGGAGTATCTCTTTGTATATCCAGTAAATGTCGTTTCTCACAAGGTCTTATTAATTTTTTTTAAAACATTCCAGTATCAAAGTCAGAAAGTGTAGGATCAAGTCATTAATGTGACACATTGATGTGACCTGTTTGTGTGTTTGTCTTTAGACATGTACTACTTCATCTTTGCACCAACTCTCTGCTACCAGCTCAACTTCCCACGGTCTCCACGGATACGCAAAAGGTTTCTGATCAGAAGACTTTTTGAAATGGTGAGAGGAAACGATCAGAAACGGTCCCAAAATTTTAGTTAGTGACCTAATTATAATGACAGAAAATGAATCGCAATCACAAACGAGGAGATTAATGTGTGAATGTTTTGTTTAAATCTTAACGTGTTCTTTTCTTCCAGCTTTTCCTCATGCAGTTGTTGGTGGGATTAATACAGCAGGTATGTAGAATATTTACCAGACACTTAGCAAGCATGCTGATCATACACTGTATGCATGCATTAAATAACTGATCAGTCAAGTGTGATTTAAATCGGGGGTGTCGTGAAATAACAATGATCTTTGCTCACTTTTCTGATGCTACAGTTACTTCTTTCACACACCAGCAGATTCTTGCATCAAAGTTACAAAGTTGGCATGCCCCGTATAGCCGTTACCATTCTGCTTCTACTCCATTACCACATGCTGAAACCTTGGAGCCGGAAAATGCTGCCTGCAATAAATATATTTAGATTTGACTTTTAGTTTGTTTTCTGTAGCTGAATATTGTTTATCTGTCATTCTCTTACATTGTTTAGTGAAAATCTGAAATTGTGATATGCCTAGTTCGAACACATTTCTTCTTTGAGTATATTGTGGAAAAGTAGCAAAAAAAAAAACCTAACCTAAGTCTGTGTCTTCCAGTGGATGGTCCCAAGTGTTCAGAACTCAATGAAACCGTTCCAGGTGTGTATAAACATAGAGACACTCACTGCATCACTTACAATGGCTCCAATAAAGCAAGAGTCAAAAATATTTGCCTGAAACTGGAGCAGTCTTATAAAGAAAAGGTATCTTTTTTTTTTTCTTTTTTTTTTTTCTTTTTTTTTAAATTACTTCTTAAAGGAAATGGACTTTTCTAGGATGGTGGAGCGGCTGCTGAAACTAGCTGTGAGTATCTAGACTGCACATCAGAGACTTTATCAGTGATCTGTTATTAGTATTAGTGATCTAAATTAAACACTCAAATTAATTCCTTTATTCTGGTACTGTCGGGGTTTTTTGTTTTGTTTTGTTTTTTTTTTTGTATTATTTTAACATTTTTAAAGTGAAATTTATTCTGTGCTCATCTCAAAAGAGGTCTCAAGAGTTACATTTGTTAGTCAACAGTAGTTCAACCTTACCAACCTAGACACCTTTTCCTCTCTCCTTTTCTAATCCTCCCCCCTGGCTGCCTCCTCCCAGGTTCCTAACCATCTAATATGGTTAATATTCTTCTATTGGTTTTTCCATTCCTCTCTGAACTTTGTGGCAGAGCTCCTGCAGTTTGGAGACCGGGAGTTCTACAGGGACTGGTGGTGAGTCGTCAAGCATACATTTTCTGTGTGACTCCTCTCATCTTTCATTTATTTATTTATTTATTTATTTATTTATTTTTTTGCTTCTTCCATTTTTCTGTTACTTTAATATGATGTTGTGCAGTCTGTCAGATGTAGAAGTGATGGTGTTTCCAAATGCAACACATGATGTATCACATAGGTTTCAAAGAGCGTTTTCCTAGAAATATTGATTCAAATCGCACTGCAGTTTTGACATCAGTTCTTTAAACTGCTCTTGATTTCAGGAACTCTGAGACTGTCACATACTTCTGGGCCAACTGGAACATCCCAGTGCACAAGTGGTGCCTGAGGTGAGCAGTAAACTCTGTAATGACAAGTCTTTATTTATTTATTTTAAATCTGTATTGCCACATGGTTTGATTGGCTTTAGTCTCATTAATAGTGCGTATATAGTTAGACCCAGATATAAAAAGAAAGACCAGGAGTCATTTGTCTGTTTCCCTGTTTTGCAGACATTTCTATAAGCCAATGTTGAGGAAGGGGGTGAACAAATTTCTGGCTCAAACTGCTGTTTTTCTGGCTTCTGCCTTTTTCCATGAGGTAACTGAGCAACATTTAGCCTCAAACACCTTTGATGGCTGTTTTTACTTCTGTATGTGAAGCAGACTGTTTTTACTAAATGTTTTACATGAAGGCAGAAATTCAGAGGTTTCTGGTGCATGCACAGAAACTGAAAGAAGAGTTGCTAGCTTACAGCATCACTGTTATAAATGCAACTGCTGAGTTCTAAAAAAGGGAATCTGTTTCTTTCCTCAGTACCTGGTGAGCGTTCCTCTCAAGATGTTTAGACTGTGGGCATTCATGGGAATGATGGCTCAGGTAAGGCCCTATATTTATTCATTTCATTATATACTGAGGCATACACATGCATTCACCTCTGACTTTTTAAACCCTTCAGGTTCCTCTGGCTTTGTTCGTAAGTCGCTTCCTGAACGGAAACTACGGCAACGCGGCAGTGTGGATCTCACTCATAATTGGACAGCCCATCGCCGTGTTGATGTACGTCCATGACTACTATGTCATTCATTACGGGAGCACTACATAACACAGGACAGACACCCACACACTAGTCTGCGGAACACACCAATGAGGTATTATAGAGCAGGTTCAGGGGAATCCATGGCAAGCTGATGTTTATGAAGCTGTTGAAGCTTTGGCACGAAAGTTGTGACTTTATTTTTGCACATTAGAAAACCATCAGGAAATGATTTTGGATATTTAGGAGTCTTGTCTAGTCTCACACTGCACCCCTGTCAGCCTCCAACTGTGCAATCCACTGTACGAAAACAAATATATGGTGCTAGTGGTTTAATCTACCGTTCATTGGCTCAAAGGTTAGACTTCTTTGGGGGTTGGGGACTCCTCTGCTTTAATACATTCATCTTAAAAGTGGGAAGACTAATAAAAACTACACGCTCCTCCGCTCAGTGAATGTTTAAGAATGCACATACCAGCAGGTGCAACAAGTGTGAACCACTGCCAACTGTGCACAAGCTACAGCCTGGATCCAGGAGCCTTCTTCCAGAGAAACTATATGAAAATGGGGATTCTATATCAGGGGCTGAGGAGCATCTTTGTATATCCAGAGGCAACACTTTTAAATGTTAAAGCCAGTAAACTTCTACAAGCTAAAGCCTGACATCCTGGTCAACCACTTAAGAATCTCCATGGCTTGACATAGACCAGACTGACTTTTGCATGTATCCTTGGATGCAATATAACTTCCAGTATTACGGACGGTATATTAAAAATGACATTGAAAATGTCCGAAGGTAAAAAACTGAAGGAAACAAGGATTCCTCTCCAAAACGACTGAGCACCAGGACGTTGATGTGGATTTATTTGTACAGTTGTATGTCAAACAAAATCAATGCAAGCTTTGAGCGGAAGAGCACGTGCTGCCGGCTTACTTGCCTTGGCTTTATCATCATCTTGTGTCTGCACTGCCTTTGATTTGTCGAGTTTATTTTATAGTTTTGCAGTATTGTATTTGCTGGATGTTTGATTGTGCCATCTTGAAATCACATGTGGTATTTTGTGTTTAAACTAATGATTTAAGTGTTTGATTTGCCAGATTAAACCAATGAATGTTTTTTGCACTTGAGATGCATGCAGTTAACTGAAGCAATATATTTCAATGGATGCATTATTTTAAGTTGTATCAATCATGTAAAGAAAACAAATTTGTGCTGAGATTTCTGTTCTGTAATCTGCTCGTTGACGTTGCTGTTAAAAGGGGAAAACTGAAGCTGCGTTAATTTAAAGAAGGCAGTTGAAACAGCCTGATCACGTTGGATGATTTACAGTATTTGTTGAGTCCATTTCTTTGATCTAGATGTTGTCAGAACATGACACTACTGCCAGTGTGGATAACATACCATAAATTGATGTAGGAAGATGTTCTTATTTTATCAATCTTTGAAAGATAAGTGACAGCCTTTTGTTTAAAAATGGTTGCATTCTTCCCTTTTTGATCATAATTCAGGGAAAAACTGTCCTTGAGCACCAGTAATAGAACTGAGTGTTGGCATTCCTTACTGAATACTAAGTGCCTGCTGTAAAAAGGAGGGGGAAAATGCTTGCATTTAAAATGAAGAAAAATGCTGTTAGATTTGATGCCAAATACTTGTAATATAATCCAAAATGTAGGGAAGGTAGTTTAACTTTTATCTATGTAGCAAGTGGGCTTCTTTGTATGGTATGGTGATTTGTGCGGGAGCCTAAGATTTACTGCACTAAGCTCAAACTGAAATATTTTACCAAATCTCAGTTTTAAAGCTATAATTTTTCTTTTCCTGAAAACACAAAAGTGAAGCATCATTCTGATCACTTTATTAGTATTTCATTGCACAAATGACACTTTTTGTCTGACCCACTTTCATCTGCAAATGTGACCCAGTTCTGAATTTTGTCAGATGTGAGATACGGTTATTGTGTGACACCAGAGTTAACATCTGAGTAGTTTTGTTTTGTTTTGTTTTTTTTCCCCTCCCCTAAAAACTAGTTTCTACATTTAAAAACCATGTATCTAAATGACATGAGCTTGCTGAGGAAAAACAGAAAATGCGTACTTCAGTACAATCGATAGAAAGAGGCGTCCAAAGCAGTTCAAAGGTGTTTCTTCAATATTAGTTAATGTTGAGGTGTGCGTTTTGTTTTTGATGCAATATGTAAAAATGAATATATTGCTAGTTTTGCTCATGTGTAGAGAAATCCAAAGTGAAGAAAAATATCTTGGAAAGGCAACTGTCACTGAAAGCGTGTGGTGTTTGATTTAAAAAAAAAACAACAACAAAAAAACCATTTCTGGTTATTGGACTTGTCTGTGTTTCATTAACTCTTTTCCCCCATTTGGTGACCTCCCCTGAGTTTTGACACCACAGTACATATCTGTGAAGATGTGGTTTGTTGGCTACTTGAATAACTTCCAGGTTTTTCTAAGAGTAATTACATAGGCAAAGACCACCCTCACAAACTTCTGATGCAAACCCATTTTGTTCTATAAGCAGGCCTGAAATATGGCAGAAATGAAAAGGGCTTCTAGGCCAACTTCTAGTAGGTTTTCAGTTGGTAAAGACTTAAACAAGTAGTGTGCCTCCTTCGGTTTTTGACAAATAAGATGATTATCCTAAATCCTGTACTTAATGTTATAGCACATCAAAAGCAGTTGTGGTAATCATTCTTTATAAACTTAAAAGCAAGCAGCATTATTAGCAGAGACCCTGTGATGCTGTCTTTTGATCCATCCATCCATCTGCTCAAAACTGCTCAGCTGGAAGCTCATGCTCACAGTCTGTCGGGAAAAATACACCCTCTACACCCGCTGCTTACCTTTTAGTCCCATATTTGAAAAGGTTTGGTACCGATGCTCTATAAGAGACAAAACGCGCACTGTGAGGTGTTTTTAAACATCCTTGAGCTCACTCCATAGACATTACGCACTTTGAGACCCTTCAAGCAGTTGCTACGTATATCGCTGGTTGCTATTGCACGTGATTCGTTTGTTTACGGGTTTTCGTTTCCCTTATACTAGTTCCGGGTGAACCCCTCCCTGCCCCGCTTAATTTGAGGAAATAATTATTGTATGAATCTTTATTAAAAATGTGTGTGTGTGTGTGTGTGTGTGTGTGTGTGTGTGTGTGTGTGTGTGTGTGTGTGTACACACATACACATATATTCATTGTATTTTGTGTAGCCAGGGAACCGATCCATAAACAACTCGGTTGAGGTAACAGAAAACCTGAAGATATTTTTTTTCCCAAAACACTTTATTACAACCTGGTAATAAACAGCATAGGTAATAAATACACCTGAATAAAACAGAAGAAGCAAAATGAAGCAGATCAAGCAGAAAAAGCCTGCCTAAAACAAACAGACTAGCGCTTGATAATGTTCACATAAAGGCTTTTATCTAAGCACACATTCTGTTTTTATAGATATTTATTTTGTGAAGAAACCACTGGTAGGCATTTAATACAAAATCTAATATTGTAATTATTAATATTGTAAATGAACAGGTGTGGTTATGGAATTGGGCTAGAAGTAGTTAGCCTAATCAAAATAAATGTCACAGCATCTAAACATATTTCTATAATAGAGAGCCAAATCTGAGAAACCTTTTAGCAAATAGAAAACTACTGCCATGTAAAATAACAGGATTAAAATCTGATACAAGCAAGTGTCAGGATCTTCTTTGTTTAAAGGACCAGAGGTAAAGATCATATTTTGTTCCTGTCCAGTGTTATAGCTTTAATAGCAACAACGATTCATTGAAACTAAGTCTTTCTGCTGATATTCATACCTCTAGTACAAGAAAGAAAAAATAAAGGGATTCTGCATTGTGTCAGAAGGAAATATAGATGAGGGCATAAGGTGGTCAACATTCATAAATATTGGTTAGAATGCACAGGATGGTGGCAAACTGGAAAAACTCCAGAATAATGGACATGGTGGACTTTTATTATTTATTCAATTATCTTTTTACAGCAGTGCAAGGAAACATCAGACCAGACTTGAATGTGCAGAGACTCACGAAAAAGTCCAAACTAAATGTCTCACTGAATCTGCATAATGTTGTCACAACTAAAACTCCAAGTCACATCGGGGGGGCTGCACACCGCAAGAAGCTCTACTGCTGCAAGACACAGACAGACAAGTTTTGAACTTCTACACAACATTTTTACAGACAGAGCTGAAATGGTAACTTTTTGACTGTAACACTGTATTAGCGTTCACGTATATGGAGAGATGTACTAACCTTGGCCTTCTGATTCTGGACAGGCAGGTAGAGTTTAAACTCAGCTGGAAGCTCATCCTCAGAGTACAGTCTGTCGGAGAAATACACCCTCCTTATCCGACAGTTAGCATGAATCTGAGGGGGGAAACAGAGCAGAAGTTAAAAAGAGAAAAAGGAATATTGCGCCAAATTCTTACTATAGAGAAACAGGAAAGACTCAGAGGTTCCTCATGTGTGCACTAACCTGTACACGTAGCGTCTCTGTGTAATTGGTTCCATAAGCCCTCCTGGTGAAGTCGGACAGGTTGAACTGAATCTGGTTCCAGCCGTCATCGAGCCTCATGGGCATGGTGCAGATGAAGGGCTTCACCCTCGTCGTGCTCTGATAGTTACTCGCTCGAAACCGCCGGCGAACGTTTTTATCGTCCAGAACCTGAGAGGGAGATTTGAGACACACGTAGCACCAGGTCTATGGTAGATTCCCAGACTGTATGTTAGCCAATCACAAAGCATTTAAATGTCTCTACCTGGACCTCAAAGGTGAAATACTTCTTGAGGTTCTTAATGATCATGACCAAAAAGGGAAGTTTGATCCCCAGGGTCTTCTTGGGGTCTGCAGGGCATGTTATGTAGGTGGTGCTGTAGGGAGGACAGAGTTGATGAAGCTAGGATGGGCGAGACTTAAATAACAGATTTATTTCAGTTATTTAACACGACAAAAATATTAAAGAAAGTAAATCTAATTACTATGCCTGGCATCTACATGATACATTAATGTACACATACTTCAAACAGAACACAAAGACATATTATACACAAAGTGAAGACAATCAATGCACCCAAGAGCTTGAAAAAAAGAATATCATGTTAAATATGCCAGGACTGCAATAGTGTATATAATTGTGTATATTATTATAATTTTCAGTTTACATATCCTGTACATATCGTAGAACTGAAAGTAAAGTTGACCTTTGATTAATAAATAAACAGACAAACTCACCTGACATTTGTTCCCTCAATCTCCAGCACATTCGAATGTATGTCATTGTCCGTGACTCTCTTTATGTGACCGTTCCTCACCTGTGAAAACCCAGAAATAGATTTGTTCCCTTATTTTCAATGGAGAAATTAGGATGTTTCCCAGAACGTTTAGAGTGCTGTATGGCGTACCAACTGTAAACCCCCCTGAATCAGATGTGGGATATCGAAGCAAAAGTAATGAATGAAGAAGGCATGTCTCATATCTAAAGTCAGATTCATCAACCAGGGATTGGGACTGCCAGGACCCCCACCCCTGATCGCTGCCCAATCCACAAAGCACTGAACCTAATACTTGCTTTTCAAGCTTTGAGTTTTTCTATCCAACTATCGCTAAGTCCTTGCAGATAGGGGGTCATCTCACTGTTGGGGTTTTCTCCGCATTACTGTAGGTACCTTACATTATAATTCGAGGCACCTCAAGTCAACTGTTGTTGTTATTTGGTGCTATATAAAATTGAACTGAAATGAATTACAGACGTTTGGAGACACCACTGGGTGGTGCCGCCCGACCTCCGGGTTAGAGATCAGTTGTTGCTTCAGAGGAGTTCAAATATCTCTGGATCTTGCTTATGGGAAAGGAGAGACAGGAGACTGACAGATGGAGTGGTGTGGCGTGTGCAATGATGCAGACCGTGAAGAGAGAGCTTGGCATTAAGGGAAACTGTCAATTTACTAGTCGCTCAAGAGAATAGAATCGCGGATACAAGCAGCAGAAATATTCCCTCAGAGCTAGGGTGAGGAGCTCAGACACGCTGGAGAGATTATGTCTCTTGGGTGAGTTTGGGAACGCCTCCGTGTACGCCCGGACAAGGTGATGGGGAATGCAAAGTCTGAGTCTATCTACTTAGAGTGCCTTCTTGCAACCTGGACTTGGATACGCGGCAGAAAATGAATGGATGGATGGATGGATGGATGGATATCTCATGTGTCAGATCATTTGTCACCACTGCATAGATGGCCATGCAGAGAGGACTGCAAAGCTCATATTTGAATATCTGACCAGTAACAACTCCTGTTTAGCACATTAGCCCGTAAAACCGTGTGAATGGTACCAATGACTCAATCAAGCGAATGTAACTTCAATTACTGATGTGTGACTCAGGTTAGCAACTTAGCAGCACTGCCTCCATGGCTACCCTGTATCATGTTGCTTCTACAAGTAATCAACAAGAACTGCGCGTCGTGAATTTAAAGTGCATCTAGAAAACGTCCACAGCCATAAAACAGTGCGAAGTTTAAAAGCGACGTGAGTGCACATGATGCTAGCCAGTTTTAGCCCCGCTCGCTAAGCCAACATACAGCTCCCTGCTTCCGTTCTGAGCGGCTGCTTACCTTTTTGTCCCATATCTGAAGAGGTTTGCTGCCGATACTATATAAAATAGACAAAAAACCGCTCTGGAATGTGTTTTTAAACATCTTCTTTGGGCTCAGCAGACAATCAATGTGCACATACTGTAACCGCTTCTAACTAAAGCTATACGTTTGTTTACAGGTTTAATTTCCGCCTCCAACTTTTCTGGTTCCGTGTGCTAGAATATAAACCGTTCCGCCAACAGAAACTACCACGTTGTCACTCAGAAGAAAAATGAGAAATCCGTTTCACTGAGTGGTCGAATATTCCCACACGGTGTGAAAACAGAAAGAAGGCAGCGGATGTCTCGTTTTTATTTTGGTGTTGCTGGGGAACGAAAATCATCTGACGTTGTTCATGCCGGTTAATAAATGCTGACGCTTCTCGGTCGCCGTGGTAACAGTGTAAGCTTAAAGCACAAGTGTTTAACATAATGTCGTCTAGAAGTCGCCGAAATAACCAAAACAGCTTTCACGCTTGATGATTTTTATTTCAGTTACTGAATGCATGATATAATAAAAACTCCCTAATCATAAACTAATTCAAAATATCTTGAGCTGCCTGGTTCTCACCGCCTGCAGCCAGATCCATATGCGCGTCTCCAAAGAATTTTAAGACTTCTCTTTAGTTTAGAGAGATGAGCTTTCACACATAGCTTCCGTAACCAAGTAGGGCCGCACAGCTCTGATCCTCCATTACAGCTGTCAGGATATTACCTGTACAGTTCCTGTAGAGGGATGATGGAGCATTAAACAAGGCACCCTTGATCTACTGGAGTTTCCTATGGTCTGTAGAGGTGGGAGGATCCATCCAAATATTAATAGTTTCAATACCAACTAAATATTGGCATCAGAATGACACTAGCACAATGGGACTGATACTTTGCTTTAATCATCTTAAGTTCAGTATGTAGCCTACCTAATTGTAAAAGTAAACCTCTATGCACTATGAAAAAATGTATGAACCTTTTTGTCATGTCTTTGTCTTAAATCTGTTTTATTTATAGCCTGTAGCACATTGAAACAACAGAAGTTGACCCAAAGTGCTTTAAAGACAGGTTCCAGGTCTAAGACCCCCCAAAACCCCTGTTTCAAAATACACGAAAAGCTGAAAGGTGTGTTTAGCTGTGTTAACTCATCACTCATCACATCATTAAAATGTGTTCAGGAATTGCAAATTCAAATTGATTTATCTCATAAACGCTCTCCCCTAAATAAACTAGCTTTATGGGTTGAAAGTATTGGTATCAGCAATACTAACCTTGTATTTACTTGGTATCGGATTTATTGCTAAACTTGCTGTGTCACACAGCAATAATGGTCTTTTTTTCACTTCTTTTCTTTTCTTTCTGAATGTTTTTTTGTTTTGTTTTTGGTGCATCAGAATTTACTCAGGTACAGTACCAGTCACAGCGACCCAGATGCTTAATAATATTATCTGACATCTTACCTGTCCATAGAGACCAAGATTATTCATGTTGATCTGATAATAGTGTAGCTACTCTTTATTTATTTCGGCTATTTCCTTACACTGACAGAAAAGTGGGTTGACATTGATGTTGACATCCCTGTTTTAGGCAAACATCATGTTTTAGGATTTAATGAGTTTCTAAACTTAATACTGAAGTAATGATTCTAAATGTAAAATTATAATCTGTTGTTGTTGACTGAAATAAAATTTTCAATTTAAAAATTCAATTCAATTCAAATGATGTTTTAATTATCATTGGGTCCTGCAGTAGATATCAGGACATTATCAGTCCATAATGTAACATATCATTGAACCATGAGACTGCCTTTGAATCCTACCTTAAAGAGCATTCATCTGACGGCCATATCCTCTGCTTTTTCTGACTAATACATTAGCCCCACAGACCTAAAAAGGCAGATAGAGTCTAGTCCAGCCACCATCCTATCTTATTTAACTCCAGTTCTAGAAAATGAAATCATCTTTTTGAAGTTTGCTTATAAGACAGCTCCATCTTTATCTAACCTCAGCTGTTCACCTCAATCTTGCATCCTGGTCACCCCCCATTTAAATCTTAACATCTTCAACTCCGCCACCTCCACAGTTACAAATCACCCCTGAATCTTATTTTCAGCTTGCCTGCACGCTCGCGTTCAACTCTCTCATGCAGTGTCTTTTTCTTTGAATAGCTGACTCCGACTATTTAAACTCATACATCTTCACTACCTCTACTCCTTTCACCTTCAGTGTTCCCCCGTCTCCCTCTCGTTCATACACATGTATTTAGTCTTACATTTACAATGACTATTCTATTCTATTCTATTCTATTCTATTCTATTCTATTTTTGCTTTTACTGTCTTTCATTCATTTTCTCTCCAGTGCATATGCCCACCTCTCCAAGCTCTCTGCCACCTGCTAAAATCTGTAACAGGGCTATTTCAGTACTTCTGAACAGAAGACCTACTGAAAGCTAAAATAAATCCCTCTCAGCCTAACAAAATATGTTTGTTTTTCCCATGAGGTTTTAGCTCCTCTCTGCTTGCTAAATGCCTGCAGACTTACCCTTGTCTGCAAGCCCAGATAATTCCTCTGACATTTCCAATTTTGTCAGAGTTTAAGTTTAAGTGCTGGAGTGCCCCTTAATTCCCTAATACATCTACCCCAAAGGTTTCTAGAAATAGATTTCCTATGCACAACTTAAATTAAGCACTCTTTCCACCCTCTAAATTCCGCCAAAGTGTCAAGCGCGACATCCTTCCTCCGTCTCCAACAGTTTAAACATTTGGCAAAGATTTCAAATATTTAAACAAGCCAAGAAACATTCAATCAAACATTAACCAGGCACTTTGTATAATGACATCACCAACAGCGAAGTCTCCTTTTAGCTTCATAAGAACTGACGCCTATGGTATTTTTCACTGGTATTACTGCCACAGGACTTTATTTGACGTTTTGATGTTAGCCACACAACCGCAAACATATTCAATGGGACAGATGTTACAGCTGTTTATCCTCCTGTGTGTTTAGGTGATGCTTCTTTGTGGTGAAACAAATGTAAAGTGATCCCTTCTCTACTTTTTATCTATCTTTCACTATGAAGGTGTCCTCTCCCATTTTTATAAGTGTGTGTTGGTTCACGGGTTCACAGGCTGGCAGCTTCATAAAAACATCTACAGAAACAGTTTATGCTGTTGTATGCTTTACGCTTTTATTTTGCTCTTTACTTCTCTAATTGAATCATGTATTTACACAGAGACAAACGTATATTTTTTCTCTCTAACGCTGTCCAAGTGGGACCACCCTGGAGACAGCTTTAAATAAACGATTTTGAAACTGCCTTTTGTTTTTGTCCCACAGAGACAGAGCAGTCTTCCGGCCAGCTCTTTCTAATTTTTCCTCCTCCTTTTAGCCTGCCAGCCACTTACTCTTTTCTTGTTATTCCCAATCCAACTGTTATCCATCCAAGTATGTGTTCCTCTTCTGCTTTTCGACACCTCGGACGCTCAAGCCTTGTCTTTGCATTGCCTTTCCAAATCCCTGTTTCAGATGAAATATATTAGAAGATGTCCTATTTGACGAGAGCTCAAACTAAAGAGGTGGAAAATGAGAGATATTATGAGACAAAACAGAAAGGTGGAGGAAGATGGGGAATGACAAGAAAGAAAATGAAAGAAGTTAACATTTTTGACACATCTTCATTACATTTTCTGTAATACGTGATATGAAAGAGATGATGGAAAGAGGAGGTCCGCCTGTTGAACTTTACTTTCCATTGGAGGACGCTCTCCGCCCCAGAGCTCCACATCTGACTCTCTGGGCCTATTCTTTCCTTACCTTTTTAGCAAATTACCAAAAGAACAAAGGATGGACGAAATGAAGAGAAGATAAAAGTATGAAATTAAAAGCAACTGAGGAGCTCTTAATTTATATAATCAGACAACAAGGACTTTTGCACAAGTCTACTGCATGAGGATTTGTTTTCACCACTTTTTCTCTTCTTCAGGTACGTCTAATCCATTCAGTCATCATTATTTGACTTTGATTCTATTTTGTTTTTTTCTGGTTATGGTTTTTGTACCTAACGATCAGAAGGACAATAGTCTGCATTACTTTGCCTCATTTTCTGAGCAGCAGTTTTAAGGTTCCTTGTGTACATTTGTCCTCCTGGAGATCACAGTACAGTACTTTCCCTCTGGTACATGCATATTACTGTTTTGTTTTTTTCATTGGAAATTGTACACAAAAAGGAGCTTTCATTCTTTTAAGAGTGCATAATGTAAAGTTTAAAATGCCTGAATTTAACTTGTGAGGGTTTAGCTCAAAGGCAGCCCCTATAGATTTAGATATGATTAGTATGTTCTAATCATTTCATTTGAAAGTGAATCTAAGAAGCAAATGCACATCTGCATCTGTAAAGTCTGCAGGTGCTGGGCAGCAATGATTAACACAATGTTAAAAAACATTTGCAGGCTTCAGAGTCATTCACTGGTTTATCTTTTATATAATAATTTTGTCACATATTTTACCATAACTATGAAGTTTCAAAGAAGATAGCTGCTTGGAGAGTTTTTTCTTTTTTAAAATCCAGGCTGACAGTCATGTTTTATCTAACTGTCTTATGATGATGAAGAGTGGAAAGACCTCTCTCAGCGGCACATGTTATCCAGTGGGAGCTCATCCGTCTCTGGTTTTTATAAGGAAAGACACTTTTGGCCAAAATGAGAGGATCTGCTGAGTAAAATATGACATTATTTAAGACTTTTATAAAATTACTTTCATTAAAGTAAAGGATGATATTTTTAATGTATGTTTTTTCTGATGTCGAACAGTCAAGACTAAATAAACACTTTTTTGCGAGATTTATATTTGGGGCTTTTAGAAACGCATTAACAGGAACAGTTCAGAGTAGAAAAGAAAGTGTGATGGAGAAGATGAATGATGGGCAGACTCAAATCCAGGCTGCTTCTTAAAGGACTTGAGTTGCTTGTATGTGATGTGCAAGCTCTGCCAGGGGAGCTCCACAGATTTGCTGAGAGAAAAATAAATCATTTTATCCCCCGTGATTCATCAGATGAAACAAGCTGAAACTAACTTTTGAGCCAACTTGGCTAAAGGTCCTGTAAGGGCTCTGGATGAACTCAGAACAACTACAGAGATTGTACGACAACAAGTTTATTTCCATAGAAAATGAGTGTGATAAGTTTCAAAGCTCTGGGAAAAGTTAGTACATTCAAGTTAAGGGTGAAACAGTTTTAGCCAACTAATGAATAGCTTGTTTGGCCAGTTGTTCTTAAGCAGAACATAACAAATTCACTAATGTCGTAACGCCTTATTTATCACACTGTTTTATCTGTTCCCGCCTGGCTTTGAAATATCAACACTATTTTTGGCCAGTCTTTTTACTTCTTTAAGCCCCTTGAAAGTGAACACAGTCCAGCCATTTTTTTAAACAGGACGTGTCGCACTGATCACGTTTATTGTGTTAAGACAACAGTCTACATCATGTTCAACACAACACATGTCAGTGGTGTGTTAAATAGCCGCGCGCGCTGGCAGGGTTCATCTTCATGCTGTGCTCCATCTTTGAAGTAACACACACGGTCGTGTACTTAACTTTGTTGAGAGTGTCACATCCTTTTAGGGAGGAGATGAAGATGGATGCAGTTGCCTCAACGATACAAGAGCACATTGTTTATAGGATCGGGATTTCCAAAGTCTCTCTGCCTGGATTCAGTTCTGCAGATGTTGGCCATGTTTTCATCCCTAGAAGTCACAGCTATCTCCTTTAGTTTTTAGTGTGCGTATGTGGGTGTCTTTGTGTGTGTGTGAGTTTGGAGAACAAAGCTGTTTGGAACTATTTACAATACAGTATCCAAGGCTGAGTCCAAGATAAAAGGTTAAGGCATCCGTCTTTAAATTACTGCCGGGAGGCTGTAATGAAAAAGCCCTGATATTACTGAACAATCTGAGGGGGAAAAAAGGTTTAAAAAAAGTAGATAGAATGAGTCTGGACATAATCCTAAAAAGCTTTTACCATTTAGAAAAGACAAGAATCTGAAAGATTTATTTTCCTCACTACGTTAACAAAGTAATAAATAATTTAAAATGCCTTAAGTGCTACAGTATTTTTTGAGGTGCGCATCAAGAAATAGTAACTGCTTTAATTCTTTGTGGCATGGATTTAGCAAGGTACTAAAAACATTATTCGCAGATTTTGGTCCACATTGACATGATAGCATCACACGGTTGCTGCAGATTTGTCAGCTGCACGTCATTGTGAACATCCTGTTCCACCACATCTCAAAGGCGCTCTATTGGATTGAGATCCGGTGATAGTGGAAGACACCTGAGTACAGTGAACTCACTGTCATGTTCAAGAAACCAGTTTGAAATGATTTGACCTTTGTTGCCTGGTTTGTTATCCTGCTAGAAGTAGCCATCAGACAATGTGTACTCTGTGGTCATAAATGGAAATGGTCAGCAACAATAAACTATCATCTTTCAGTACTAAGGGGCCAAAAGTGTGCCAGGAAAATTCGTTCCACACCATTACATCATCACCACTACAACCTTTGGTACAAGGCAGGAAGGATGGATCCATGCTTTCATGTTGTTTACACCAAACCTGACCTTACCAGCAGAAACTGAGACTAATCAGACCAGACAGCATTGTACAATTTCGGTGAGAGGAGTAGCAATCAGTATGGACTTCTGTTGCTGTAGTCAATCTGTTTCAAGCTTCAGCATGTTATGCATCCAAAAAAAGCTCTTGACTTGTTCTTTTTGAGTATTTTTAAGATACTGTCTTCCTATCAGCCCAAAGTAGTCTGGTCAGTTTCCCCTGGCCTCTGACATCAGCGAGACATTTTCTTATTTAGAACTGCCACTCACTGGATATTTTCTCGTCTTTTGGATCACTCTGAAATGGTTGCATGGGAAAATCCCAGTAGATCAGCAGTTTCTGGAATACTCAGACTACTTCATCTGGCACCAACAGTCATACCACGTCCAGTCACTCAAATCACTTTTCTTCCCTATTCTGATGCTCAGCTTGACCTGAACAGGCTGTTCAAATGCAGAGAGTTGCTGCCACATGATTAGCTGATTAGATATATTAATGTTAAGCGGCTGAACAGGTGTGCCTAATGAAATGTCCAGGTGACTGTATTTCTCTTTATTTAGTCCACTTGCTTCATTATTATTGTGGGGTTTTAACCTGAAAATAACAACAAGCAGTTGTTTTATTCATACATGAACAGTGTGGTAACACAATCCCAGTTCCAATAACTAGCTTTCTAAAGGATTTTGCATTGTTGTCATGGAATAATACCTTGAAAGTGTGAAAGCAGATGTTAGACTGGACTTCCAGTTGAGATTACTACTATAGTAAAGGAATTATTCCCCTAAAGTTGACATAACATAATATAGACATTGTAATTTGCTTTTATTTGTATTTATTGATTTAAGTAAAACATTGTAAATCTTTTTTTTTTTTTACATCTTCACTTCCTGATTCTCACCAGCCTACCTGTCATTCATTTTTTCCAACCAATGGAGAGCCTTCTCGCCAACATCAGCTCCAGCTCCACTGCTGAGCCTCTCCTGTCACTTTTCAACTCACACCAAACTAACTGCAACACCTGGGACCAGGAATGGGGGACCACAAACCTGCACAGGTTAGCCCACCTGGACATGCAGCTGTATCAAGATTTCTACACCGTCTGGGTTTTTCTGATGGTAAGATCAAATGCTGAATAAATCTTATGTTACACTCCAGCATTTGCTATTTCTGTGCAGTTCCTTAAGTTGTTTTTACACTTGTTTAGGGTAAGCAGATAAAAGCAAGGACCCCACCTAAATAAATTGAATAGATTAAATTTACCAAGAAAAGACTCAATAATAGCATAAAATCCTGCACACAGGACCCTTGCACTCCAGAATATCCCAAACTGAGAAGACACTAAGCCTTTAAATATGCAAGTAGCTCTGCATGACCAATAAAATAAGGGTCCATCCCTCCCTGCTGCAGGTGTTTAACTGTCTGATGCTGGTGGTTGGGGTGGTCCTCAACAGCCTGGCTCTCTACGTTTTCTGCGGTGCCTCTGCACACTCTTCAGCCTCCGTGGTTTACACCATAAACCTGGCGGTGGCTGACCTGCTGGTGGCTCTGTCGCTGCCAGCTCGCATCGCTCTGTACCACAGTGGAGGGAGCTGTGTGGCCTGCTCATACGTCCACACCTTCAGCTACTTTGTCAATATGTACTGTAGTATCCTGTTTCTGACCAGGTGGGTGAGTCATAACCTCATTTGTCACATAACGAGGAGCTGTTATGCTTTTCATTATTTTTAGTTATGTGCATTCTTTTAGTTGGATGCTCATATTCAATGTGGTAACACACACAGATAACCCTGTGGACCAAGAGTTTGGCTTCTGGCTGGTCTAATTTCTTGATTTCCAGAAGTTCTTGTATCAAGGTGATATCATTTTGGCATGGATTTCCTTATACCGTCCTCTCAGGCTTGGACTGAGATGATAGAAGCTTTTGTTTGTGGAAGCCAGGCAAGGGGCAGCCAATCAGAAGAAAGTCAGGGTTTTAAGGAGTGAAGCCTTAAAGAAGCCTAGTATTCAAATTTATCAAAAAATAAATTTGAATAATATGTCCCCTCTATCAATATTCACTGATGGCTTTCTATTCAGCATCTGTATCGATCGGTACCTCGCTGTCGTCCACGCATCCAGTACCCTTCATCGATGGAGGACCATAGGAGCGGCAAGGTGTGTCAGTGCCACCGTGTGGTTCATTGCAGTCGTGGTCACCTACTCTTTTCAGGTGAAGAGACACACTAAAAACACAGCGCACACAAGATGAGCTCTCAGTGTATAAATCCACAAAATAAACCTAAAAAGAGAAATAAATTAATTGCAATAATTGAGTTCATAATTTAGTCTATGAATTGGTTAATGACACAGATTTCGTTGGGGGGCAATTTTAAATTATCCTGAGTATTAAAACTTATCAGTGATGACCGTCAATTAATCAAATAATGATTTTCGTGAGGTTGCAAGAAAAGTAGGAGGAGTCTTGGTTTACAGAACAGTCAGGATCTAAAGAAGAGCTGACAAGGCTGTCAAGCTGAGACAAGCTAAAAATGCTAAAAGGCTAAATCATGATAGAATTCTTTCTCCTTCTCTCTCTAGACCACAGCTTTGGAGTTCAGTTCCTCCTGCATGGTCCTCCCTGCCCTCTTCTATCTCACCATCCTGGAGTTTCTCCTCCCCCTGCTCGCTGTGGTGGTCTTCACTCTGCGCGTCACCTGTTTTCTCTCCTCCACCCACAGCGGGATGCCCCACCAGAGCAGGGTGAGGAGGACTCGTGCCATCAGGCTTTTGGCCACTGTCCTGGTGGTCTTCACTGTGTGTTTCACACCCTTCCACGTCCGCCAGGTGCTGGTTTACTTCCAGTTCAGAGTGGCGGGGGAGGCTCCCGGGCAAGGGGCGAGGGATGTGCTTGCCTATCACATCACCGTGACCTTGAGCAGCCTGAACAGCTGCCTGGATCCAGTGGTTTACTGCTTTGTGACGGACAGCTTCAAGAGAATGTGGAGGACCAGGAGAAGGGGAGGCAGAGAGGAGGATGGGGAGGTGGGGTTTACAAGTGGCATCGAAGGGGAGAGGAATTCGCTGAATAAATGCTCGGGTACGGCACTGGCGATAGCTCAGAGCATAGCCACACTAACGCTCACAAGCGCACCCCTCTCTACAACCAGCGCACACCACTCTGATTGGACAGGCGGCCATGTTTCAGAAACCAGTGACGGCACAGTTCAGAGAGACAGCTGGAGACAGTGACACATGTCGACTTTGTTTTGCTGTGAAACCAATGAACTTACACTGCTTCAAGTTTCAAAAGCTGCTGGATTACACACAGAAAAAAAAACTATGTATGTGGGGAGTTGATGTTTGGCTTGTGTTCCAGAGGCACCTCATCAAAGTTTGTGATGTAAAAATTCAGATTGACTAGGGGGAAAAAAAAAAACCCATTTTATTCACAAACAAGCTTTTTATTTAGTCATCGTTCTGTCTGGATACTTCTTTAACACTCTTTGTAAATTCCTGCACATGTGAGTTAAACAAGGCTTTACCTGTCCCTTTATTCCCTTTCTCGCTCTTTTTTTAAACTAAAATTTTTCCATTAGAAATAAAAACAAAAAGTTGTATAGTAACAGTTGTATAGTAGGTAAACTACCATGACTAAGTCATACGCTTTAGAATGGAAATACTCCTTTTGTGTACTTTTGTAGACCATTTATTTAACTGCTTTGATTTTTTAGGATGCATTTGACTCTGATTCATCAAGATGTCTGTATTGAGTCACACTGAATGTTGAAAGCCTTCAAAAATGACATTTGCAACATTAAAATGAAGAATAACAGAAAGAGTTATGAGCAAAGAAAAGAGACTTTCAGAGGGTTGAAGTCTCGAGACACATAAATAGGATAAATGTGTGTGTATAAACATTTAGGGGTACACAGTGTGATGTTCTTTTAATGACTTGTTAATAATTTTAAAATGATTAATTGGACTTATGTCAGCATCACAAAGACAGGAAATGATGAAAAACAAAAGCACTGCTTTGTTTCTAGTACATCAGGTTATTTGCTGGATTTAAATTTAGGCTACACTTTAGAGGCTGTGATCACACATCTTCCTCATAATTCAGGACTTGGTAGATGCAAGTTAAATGTTTAAGAAATGGATGCATCAATCAAACTATGTACTAACATAAAGTTACTTTATCATAAATTCATTTTCTTCTTCTTCTCCTTGTTTGTTTGTCTCAGCATTGCTTGTTTTTGAGTCAGTGTGTGCTATTTTTACTGACTTGTTTATCTTGTTTAGTATAATAAATGATATATATAAAGAAAATGCAGAGATGGTGGTGCTTTTTGCAATTAAAGTGCTGTTTCTTTGGCTGTAGCTGTTGTTAACAAAAGAAATAGTCACCTGCAACTTTATTAGGTACATTCTTTTAACTCCTGGTTAAACACTTGAGCCTACCTGAGTATTGTTGATGATCATCTCTATTGCTTTATGACCACAGTGTCTCCATCACCTGATTGCTGTGCTCAGATGGCCTCCACATTCATCAGGTCTCAATCAGGTAAAGCACTGGTAAAGGGATGCGGTGGAACAGGAGATTCACATCATGGATTGCAGCCAAACAAATCTGCAGTAACTTTGATGCTGTCGTGTCAATATGCACCAAAATCTCTGGAATGTTTGCAGCACTTGATGAATCTGTGCTACAAAGGATTAAGGCAGAAATGGGGTCCAACGTGGTACTAGGTGTACTCCACCAGAGGACAGCATCTCCCTGCGGTGGAAGAATGTCATCCAGAACAATCACACTGGCACTGATTAACAGTGGAGCTGTTCATGAAAAATAACATTACCCAATAACAGATTATGTTATTTCATAGCTGCTGCTGTTATCCACTGAAATATCTGTGTGTTCTAAAGCAGGGTGAAAAAAATTGTGAATTATGAATTTAATTTATAAATTAAAAAACGATTTATGACTACTCTCCTACACAAGATTTCAGTGGATTTGTGTATTAAGTGCATAAAACTCTTTGTTTAGTTTTCATTGACGATATTAGAGTCGAGCTATGAGGTGTCAGTCATAGCAGGAATGTGAGACATTAAATTGAGCGGCATTTCCCTCCATCATCCTTCCAGAGAAGCAGCAGGTCATCACAGTTCACGTTACTTAACTGCGATGACCTTAGCTTGCAACTTTATACCAATGTGCACACACACACACACACATAAATACTTACCATCAGCTGGCCCTGCTGCCACATGATGAGTCTGGGTTAAACACACACACCAGTTTCAGGTTCCTTCTCTGGCTTCTCTTCATGGAAACAGCCAAAGCTTTGACCGAGTGTGTGCATGTGCATGTGCATGTGCGTTTGTGTGCGCTAGAAATCTGATTCTGCACAACAAAATGTTTTTCCCAGTTTTCCTCTTCCTTCTCAGCGGTCTAACCGCAATGCATCATGGGAAACCAAATTAGCTGCTTTGAAGATGCTGAGTAAAGATTTTTTTTGGCACATGAAAAAATGTCTTGAAACTGCAGACCAGCAGGTTGCATCACCAACAGTCACATGCATTCCAACAAAAAACAAGCAAACAAAAACACGAGCGAGGTCACAAAGACAGAATTATTTTTATATTTGCTTCTTTGGAGTAAACCTGGTCGTTAGCTTCAATGGATCACAATTTATTTATTTTTTTAGTATAAAAACTAAATAACACTTTATATTACAGCTCACAACTAAGGGTGTAATTTCTATGTAATTAAGGGGAATTTTAACACATTCTATTTTTGAATTTTTATTTGCAACAATTAATTACTGTAATTAAATTTAAGTGGTTTCTAAGTAATCTTACACAGTGTATCAGTAATTTTGATTTGCGCCTAACTTTTAAGTAGACACAAATTATTCTGTGAGTAATTCAAGTACTTTGTGTCTCCTTTCCTGTAAAATACCCAGAATTTAGGCGCAATTCGAAATGACTTATCCACAACTCAAATTTGTATTTGTATGTAAATACAAATACATTTTTTAAAGTTGTAATTTTTAAAAGTTAATTAATTAATTACATTTGATTACAGGGGAATTACACCCTTAGTTGTTGTGCAGATTTCTGTTTCTGTTGAAGTGCAATTGAGTTTTATCATTTCTTCAGATAAAAATACTCTAAATACCTCCTTTACAAAAAAAAAGTACGATTTGGAAATGCTTGCCAAATCTTTATAATAAAGAATGAAAATTCTCTAATTAACATGTAATTAATATTTTACAGAAATCTTACTTTCCAAGGAATAAGATGCTCGTATACTTGCAAGAAAATGTGCATCAAGCCTGATAAAACCAGTCTGCTTAAAGCTTAAGACTCCCTAAAGATAATAAGTGAGGTAACAATATACAGAAGGACATTAGTGCATTTTATTAACATGTTTTTTAGACACTGTTATCCCTTAATATTTCATTATTTACATGTGTGGTAAAAAATTTTGCAATGTAATACTAATAAGAGTAAACTAACAGCTACACTCAAGATCAAGACCTTTCTGAGCATCTTTCTCAACTCATGTTAAACGCACTGCAAAGCATTTTCCTCTAAGTATTAAAAACGTTCTATTTTTAAAATGAATTTGTTTCTCTGATTATTATTGCATATAAAAACATGTATTTTGTGGCTATCACTGTATATTTATGTCTTTATGAAGTGAGACACTCCCAGTTGCAGAAATCTTTTTTGATCAAATGAACTTTTATTTTCATCCAGAGCAGATTTTTTTTCTCTTTTTTTTTGCCTGTATGGTGAGACCCTTCTTTATTATTGATTCTTGTCACATTTTGAATTCTGAGTGAAAATGCCAAATGATGAAAAACGTCATTGGTTGTTTGCTTCTGAACAGAGTTTAAGGTGCGTTCCATACAGTGTTCATCCAGAGTCCTACATATGAAGGCTCAAGCATATTTACATAACATAGAGATATATATACAGACTTTATATAGAAAACAACACTACTAACAAAAATAATCATCTTTTTTATAGCAGCAAAAAAGAAGAAACTAAAAGAGAAATATGTATATTTACATCTTTTTTTTCCAAATAACAAGGCATATTATATATAGTACACTGCGTATATTTACTTTCCCATTCTTTAAGTATTCATCTTGATTTAATCTCTATGAAAATCAAAGTATATAGGCATCGCTCTCCTCCGTCATTAACACACAGTTTACTAAAGGCAGAGCCACAAACACACAAACACGCATGCACAGAGGCTGGACTGACTGCATGGCCGTCACGCTGCTGCCAGGAAATATGAAACAGCATCACCGCGTCTCCACATTCATTCAGTGATGCGGACGGTGGAGAGCAAACACTGAAAATGTACAAAGGCCAAAATTTGACGTGTGTGGCTCTGCCTAGGATTCAAATAAAACACAACACACACAAAAAAAAGTTTCTAGTTGAATTAAAACAACAGAACAGAGACAAAAAAAAAAAGACTTCAGGCATCATCACCATCGATTCCAGAGCTAAGTGTAAACCAGGTGATTGCAGAACAGAGAACCAGGACCAAAAAGTGAACACTGAGATGACAGTTTTAACACACTGCTGTCTTTTTGCTTTGCCAGCTGTGAGAGGACCTATGCTCTCTCTCTCACACACACGCACACACACAAAGTCCAGTTCACCTGTAACAGCAAATAGAATAGCTTTAATTTACTCATTTGCAAACTAAATGTCCTTTATAGACAAGAAAGCTCAAAAAATAAATATCCACAGTTACTTGTTTTTTTTCCTCCTTTTGCAATAAAGTTCTACTTGTTTATTTATTTTTTTTTTTTTACTTATGTGCAAGTTCTGTGCAATGTCAGGACTCCCACCCTGGATCGTCAAACATCAAAACCAAAAACAAAACTCACATTCGTTGACTTTAAAACAAACAGACAAACAAAAAAAACATTAACATTTTAAGTCACCAGATGGAATCAGAGGTTAAGAACTCAATCTCCCAGCAGGCCAAGCGAAGCGGCTGAGCTGAACCGAGTCGCCGGAACATTCCAGAGTCTGTGATAAAAGGCTTGGGACATCATTGGAACAACAACCCCCCCACTTCCCCATAAAATCAACTACTTCCTCACTGCATTGGAACAGAAACACTCTAGTTGCACTTCAAGTATTCACGGCCAGGAGTCTCTAACCTACACTTGTAATGAAGGACGTCTCATCCTGTAACACATTTCTTCACTTTCCAGCTTGAAAAGTGATAAAGTGGATGTTTAAAACTCGCTCACCTGTTAGGAGTGTACTGACCCAGACCAAGCACAATGCTTCAGCTTAAAAAGTACATGTTGCGTTTAATTCTTTTTTTTTAACACGTTTAAGTTCAAACGAAAACAAAAAGACACAAACATCCAGCCGTGCATTAGAAAATACATCCCTGACCTATTACGATTAAAGAAAAGAGCTCGAGTGATTTGTACAGTCATACTTTGGTGTTCTGAACATGCATATCGTTGTCGTCGCATGCAAAGCTCCATAACCCCAAAGTTGATTTTTTTAATTCTTTTTTTATGTTTATTCAGAATATTTTATTGCGCTAATGGCTGCAGGGGGCCGTTTTTTAAAACATCCAATCTTAGCAACGTTTTATCTTACTCTCTGATTCAATGTACCTGAAAGTATGGAAGGAATCGAATTAGTATTAGAAGAAAATGTTCAACTTTGCACATGAGTGAAAAATCACAAACACATCCCCCCTCCAAAAAAACCATCCTCTGAATTCTCTTCTAAAGTCGCTCAAGTTGAAAAAAAAACCCAAAATAAAAACACCTTTTCCACTAAATGCTTTACATACGTTCATACATACAAACAGTTCTTTCTATTTAGTCATCACCCCCACTGCAATTTACATTTTGTTTCCCTTCAAGCTGCTTGCTTCAGCTGATTGAAATGAAAGGAAAACTGACCCCAAAATATGCACCACCAACAACAACCCTGCTCAGCCTGCACAAGCTCTGCACAGTACTCTGATCAACAAGGGTCCTTATTGCAACTAAAGGCCTGATTTATCGGGGCACAAACAACACAACACTTTAAAATGACTTTTTACATGTCCAGCATAATCAGCTAAAGAAACATTCAGAAGATTAAGATCTTTTAACGTCATCGCACACTCAGTCATCAAGGTCTTCGTATCTATCCCGGCTTTAAGGATTGCTAAACTCGGCAGTTTTGCTTCCTTTGCTGTGGCTACCGTAGCAGATTTAACCATTTTTCCCAAAGCCTTTTGACTGTATTGTAAAATAAATGTCACAACACTTCAATCAAAATTAGTGAAACTCTAAATTCTTGGTGCTATCTTTTGTTCTGTGAAAGTTACAGAGCTTAAAACCGGGTCCGGGTCTGCTTTGAAAAATATAGAATCTACTCTGTTCTTCTTTTGGTGATGTGAACCTTGTGACATTTCTTTTCCAACAATGTGCAGTGAGTGGGAAACTTTATGCTGACAGTATCTTTTTTAAAACAAACAAACAAAAAAATAAGCGAAAAAGTAAAGAAAAGGAGAACAACTCTGTTTCCTTTTTCTTTTCCTCTCTGGTGTTTGGTTTGTCGCTCCTCAGCTAGTCTAACATGCAGCATAGGTTAGTTTGATTAGTCAAAACAAACAGAAACATCACTGTGGTTCCTCACTAAATCTTGAAAACAATATTTGATTGTAATGCCCCATATACTGCACACACTGCATCTAGGCTCTTACTTTCACGCTTGTCGAATTTCACCCGGTAAACATGCGTATGTTTTGACTGTCGTTTTATCGTTCGATATACATGCGACTTTATTCTCATGCTCAATATTTCTGAGCAGATCCTCTGGATTATTGTCCTCTTTCCCCCGCGTTGAAGGCTGAATTAAAGATTTTGTCAGTCCTGCCATATGAAAGAGGGCAACAGCATCAATTTCATGGTCAATCAATTCCCCAGGAACCAGGCTTCGGGCTTGCGATTTCAAAAAATGCCACTTCCAAAAGTCTTTAGAGTCTTAAAGCTAGTGTCGCTGCAATGTCCCGCAAAGCCGACTGTGTTGTTGGGGTTGTTTTGGTGTTTTAAGTCAGCAGACACACACATTCTCGTAAATCAGCGTCCACATCACGAAGCAAAAACTCAATCAACCTGACTCCACAGTGCGGAAGAACGATTTTCAGCATTTTGTAATGATTGCAGCTTCAAGGACTAATGTTCATCGATAGAGTTCATTATTAGGGTGTTCATTCGATTGTGTTGAACTTAGATGAGGAAATGTGAGCGTGTGAGGGTTTGAATGAGTATGTATGTGAGTCCCCTGAAGTTTCCTGTCCAGGTGGCTGCTCAGTAGCACCTCCTAGAGGCCCTGAGAGACAGGAGACAACCTCTCCTTAAAACGACGGCCAATTAATTACTCAATCCTGGACGACCCTGACGGATTGATCAAAAGTCCGTAAGGGATAAGTGGAAGGAACTTCGTCAACAGCTGAAGCGGCACTGGGACCAGAATGACTTTTGTTGGGTAAGTTGGTCTAATGTGACGCTGGTCCCATGGTAGACTGTGATGTTTTCTTCAGTGTGACATTAAAAATTAAAAATAAAAACCCTTTTAAAGCCAGAACAAACGCCAAGAGTGGACCAAAGCAAATCCACATCAAGGCACACCTTCGAGTCTTTTCCATCAGCAATAACAAATCAAGTTGTTTCTGCAGCAAAGTGTCTGTCGGCGCAGTCAACCAATCACAGAGCAGACTCATTTTCCACCTGACAGGAAGCAGTAGTGCTGGTGGCCTTCCCCTCCTTGTTGAGTTTCAGGAAGCTGGGTTTCTCAATCACTACGGTAACAGCCCCTTCGCCGCTATTGGGATTTTCCAGCGATGGCAAAATCCGTTTCTCTGAAGCTTTGGCTGATTCCCCGTCCCTGCCAATTGAAATAAAATTTGTTAGGACTTCACAATGGGCTTAAAAACAGCTACAGATTAAGTATGTCAAATGAAACAGTCTCAACGTTAAGCTAACTTAAAGCGCAGGCATGAGTACCATATTTAGGCCTTTATCTATAGAAGTTTCTTGTATGATGTCATGCACAAATTGCCTGAGAATTTGCTGCCACACTAGATGTGAGGTTGCTAGGAAGAAATGTGTTTTCCTCAACTGATGAGCAAGTGGTTGCTGTAGGTTGCTGGCTGCTGCTAGTTGAAACTGGTCCCAAAGTAGGTGCTACATCGAAAACTTCCTTGTAATGGCTTTAACTGCTGGCAGGCTGCAACAGTTAATAGTATTTTCCATGGAGCACAGCAATCCATCTGCAAATACTCACTAACAACTCACCATATGGTAGTAAACTTGAAAAGGTTCACTTTCAAAGTAAAAGTTGTGCATTAGCACTGCAGTCGTCACATTTTCATGGAGTAGTTGGAGTCTAGTTGGAGTAGGCCTGTGTGACTGGGGCTATGTTTCACAGCAACTGTCATCAACCCTGAGCAGTTTTTTCCTAGCAACCTTTGATAGCCAGATGGTTGAGGACAGGTCCCTAAGTCTAGGTGACTGGTTCCTTATGTGGTTTAACCTACATTGTCCCACTTCCAAAATGGCAAGCAAGTTAATGTCATGTTAGTGATCATCTGACTGCAAAACCTCAGTAGAGGCCTATTTCTTAGTTTGTGTGTGTATTGCTTTATGGCTAAGAACGTGTAGTTTTCTCACCCGTTGTTTGGAGTTGGATAAATAACCAGGAAGCAGGCAGTAAAGAATCCAAGGAGGGAGCCCCCAGAGGCCACCATGGGAATGACACGAACGCTGCCAACAGCTTCCACTACAGAACCCAGAGCTGAGGCCACCAATATCTGGCTGATGTACACCTGAAGAATCACAACACAGTTTTCTCGATACAATATATGACATGAATGTAAGTGGCAGAACTAAATAACTTTATTCGACGCTCACCTGACAGGACAGGATGGCACAGTCGATGCCAAAGCCTCTGCGAGAGTTGCCAGGACTGTGCTGGATATACTGAAAAATGCAAAGAAAGTTATTAGTCCCAAAAGACATGATAATTATCTTCTAACAAAAAAAGTAGATTACTAGCTATTCTTTAACTATGCATTAATTCATATCTTTGTAGATTCATATCTATATTAGATCATTCAGCCTTTTTAATTGAATATATCTGTACCGCTTTCATTTCGTGATATTGTCCCAGTAGAGCATAAGGACAGTAGGAGATACTCATGGAGATGATGCCCATGCTGCTGATCATCACCATGGCCACGTACACATTAGGGAAAATTGCCATGACTGCAGTTCCTATGAAGGAAAACACAAAAAAGAGGGAGATTAGGGCACTACTGACTATCCAGTGTGCTTTTCTACTCTACTGTGGTCTATTAATGCAGTTCATACCTATGGAGAATCCAAGTGTACCCAGGATGTAGATAACCTTAATGCTCAAGTCAAAGTTGTCGAGATATTTTTGAAGAATAGCTAGAAAAGAGAGATTTGTGGATTGTTTACTCAAATGATTAAAAGAAAATCCACTTTCTAACCAGGAAAACTGAATGATGTGAGCATGTGCTCTTGCGCATGGCTACCTGAACATGTAGCTGCAGTCATGGCATATATACCCAGGCCCCAGCATCCCATCTGAACTCCTTTGTGATAGTTATCCAATAAGGTCGAGTTAGAAGGAGCCTGTGAGACAGAAAACTGGGCTTAGTTACATCACTTTTTACGTAAGATGGAGACTGTTTTGCTCTTTTTTTATCCTCCTGCAGCAAAATAAATGACAAAAATCAGAGAAATGAAAAGAAGCCTGTGCAAAGCGTTTAAAAAAAAAAGAAAAGACAAACTGAAAGAAGATTGATAAATGTTTTTAGGATAAATAATTTAAAAAAAACACGATTATGTTGGTAAAGTAAAGTGAGGTGAAGTGAATGTATGTATATCTGTGCATTTTTGACTGTTTCTCATACTTTAGGATCTCCGTGGTAGATGACTTGTCCCATGAAGTCGGTGAAGAAGACCGCCTCTGCAATGATGGAGAACCAGGTGAGCAGGTGACAGGCACAAAGCCGCAGCAGCTCCTGGGGCATCTTTAGCATGGAGAGCCACAGCAGGCGCACGGTGGTCTCAACCTGAGGGGAGAAGATAAAACATCACACATTACGGTTACCAGCGAGGACAAACTATACAGACTCGTTAAGCATCACACCCCTCCATCCACACACCTCGCCCTCTTCACTCTCCGTGTCCCCGCTGGAGGAGTTGGTGTTCCCGCTGCGGTGTCTGTTCCTCTGCCTGTTCCTCCTCCTGTGCCTGGCCTCCACTTCGTACAGGTCATTCATGCTGCGGGACGGCTTGATGAGAAAAGCTGCATTGGCTCGGCGGTAGCGGTAACGATGATTACCCACGCGGCCGTAGTAAGAAAAAGTGCAGGACGGCTGGCGGTAGAAGGTGTGGCGGTGGCGTGACTGTCTCATAGGAGCTCCAGTACTGGCAGCTGGATGAAGAGAGAGTTTGTTAATGGGTTCATCTTTTAATAACTACTATAATAACACTGTAGGGAAATTATCCAGGTCTTTCATGCTAAAATTTAAAGAAACTGATTTAGCATTATTGTGCTATTTTTCTAAACTAAAGATGTTTATATCAGAACAATTTCACATGAGCAAATTTGACTTTCCCAGTATAACTAAATATTACTGCGTTAACATATATCAACAACATGGCTATAATAACGTAAAGATGCTGACCTTTGACCATTCCAGCACGGTGTGCCTGTCCTTTGGAGCTCAGCCTGTTAGTGCCAAGTCTGTCAGTATTAGTAACGCTGGCTAACAGCCGCCCGTTCAGCGTCCGCTGCTCGTTGAGCTGGTTGTTCAGCAGCGCCTCCTGCCCATCGTCATTTTCCATTTCTTGCAGGAAAGCTGAGAGGCGGGAAATCCTGGGGGTGGTAACATTCGTTTGATTGCTGCTGTTTTGGGGGCGGAGGAAGTCTTGACTTCCCGTGCTGCTGCTGCGTCTGATGCTGGCGAATCGGGGGGGTGGGGTGCTGCGATTGGGGTTGAAGAAGGATGCGGTCGTGGAGGGTGAGCCGTGATAGGGCGAGAGGTGATCGGTGAAGATGGAAGGCTCTATGTGGCACAAGAACATCGCATCGTGGTCAAGGTGATCGAGGGTTGCGTCTGCCATGGCGAGGACGCTGTCGCTTTTACCTGGAGAAAGAAGAGGGGGAGGTGATGCGATCAGTTTAGGTGTCAGAAATTTAGAGAAAAGCGAAAGAAACAGGGCAGAGAAAAAGGGATGAAGTTACAGCTGCCCCGTCATGACTGAAAAAAAAGAGAGAAAGAGCAATGAAGCATTTTTATAAGTGGAAATAAAAGTCTTTGTGACATATGGTCACACGGATCCTGAACTTCCTTTTGCTCTCTTTTTGCCTAGGAAACATAAAAACCAAACACCAAAAAGTATACATATGTTGCTAACTTCGGGTTTATTTGGATTCCCTTGGCACAGTGACCATCTTTTTTTGATCATTTGAATTGAAAACCATTTAAAATAGATTTTGCTAATTTAAAAAAAAACAAAACAGAAGTTTCTGAACTTACTTCTCACAAGCTCCACCTCTAGGAAGTCCATGTCTCCATGCTCTGACTGGTCATCTTCGTATGGGTCATAGAGGTCGTAGCTCTCTACCGTATCATCCTCACCGATCATTTCTAATTTGGCGCCGAGAAGTCCAGCCCTGCCATTGGCCGATGTTTGAAGGTGGGCAGGATCCAGACTTTCCTGTCGAGAGAGCAGTGAAAGGATGTTTTCTGTGAAGTCACTGAAAAAGTCTATTTCTGCTAAAACTGAACTTCACGGTTCAGTACCTGCTCGAGCCTGTCGTGTTGCGGCGAGTACTGCTGCTCCTCGATACTTAAGAGATGCAGCACGACGGAGACAGAGAAGAGGATGGCTGCAAAGAAGAAGAGGATCTGCTCCTGCGACTTGAAGACTGCTCCGAGGAACGTGTGCGTCCAGTCCAAACCTCCAAGCGCGTAGCCGACTGCGCCGCCTAAACCTGAGGGCAAGAACACACACAACAAACACGCGACAGGTGAATTCTGCTCTTTCGCAGTAATGGCGGAAAATATTTTATCGCTGTATTTATCATCAGCTGTACCTGCAGAGGCGGCGTGGATATTCAGTGCCATGTCTTGCTCCTCTGTGTCTGCCACGTCTAACAGGTATGCTCTGATTGGTCCCTCTGTGGCATCCGCACAAAAGTCCAGCACCACCACACCCAGCACAGTAAGAACAATCCCTATTGGTTGTCTCCCCTGCTCATCACCGAGTGACAGACCTGCCAGAGAAACACAGAGATGATTTTCAGAGCTTATCTTACTTTAGGTTTAGAAATACAAAAATAAAAAGGCCAATAATTATCAAGAAGAAATGTGTAGCACAACGAAAAAAATAAATTAATTTATGTTGATGTAACCAAGCATGGTAAGAGCTAACAGCACATTACTGAATGACAATAGCAGCTATAGACACAAACAGGTCACTGCACATTTCCCATACTGCGTTGCATGTCGTGTGTGACCTTGTGTACCACATGACATTTGTGACCCGGTCTGCCCCCCCCCCCTGCACCCCGAGGGCCTGAAGCTGTATAAATGTATGTGAACAACACAGTGTGCAGTGGGGTGTGTACTTTGAGTGTATTGTGTGTTGTTGAGGCAGTGTGACTAAGCATGACAAACTCAAATCCATTAACGTCAGGGAAATAGAAACATTCGTAGAAAGAACAGCGGCGTGTCAGTATGTGCGCTTGTGTACATGCGGGTGTTTTGTGTATTTGTGTGAATGCGTGTGTATAGGGGGTGGGAGGACAATGGAGCCACGGTACGCACTAGCAAGGCACCCAGACAGGAAGTGAACTGTGATTGGTAGAAAGGGGGAAGCAAACAGGAAGCATTTCCCTGTGAAATGCCTGCTCTTGTGTTCCCATGTCAACACACACACTCACTTACAGCTACACACACACACACACACACACACACACATTCATTCACAGGTTACTACAGCTTTCCCATGTCGTCCTGGCTCATTCACACACATTCGCCTATACTTACATGGAAACGCACACGTTCTCTTATTTATTCACTCATTTCTCTCAGACAGGTCACTGTTTGTTTCCCACGTTAACCCTCCCAGCACAAACACACACACACACACACACACACACACACACACACACACACACAC